>NW_017671745.1:220698-245507 GCF_001879085.1 Nicotiana attenuata
ATATATATTAAATGTTGAATCCAGTTATATCTTTCGCATGTACTTTTTTACTTTTTAAATATCTTTGATGAAAATTTTCCGGTACTGCTTCAATAATCAAACAAAGAAGCGACTTGGACAAAAAGTATGGAGAATTGTAAGGTGGGAACGGTAGGTAGGAGCTTTTGAATATGTTTCGGGCACTGCAACGGTAGGTGGGAGTGTCCTTGAGAACGGTAGGTAGGGACATAATCTTTTTTATTTACTTGTTTTTGGGCGAAAGGTTAAAATTATCTCTTCAATAAATAATTATTCTATGAACTAATAACATCTAAGCATTGAAATATATCAAGGAACCAACTTCTTTTGAAGCGTCACAAATAACAAAAATCATAACAACAACAACTACAATAATAATAATAATAATAATATACCTATCAATTAACTAATCTGACATAATTTTTTCTTGTAATTTTAATTACTCGAGAGAAGTTCTACGTGATAGAGTGACCTGTATTTATATTATACTCAATTTCTGGGTATTGGTATGCTCTTATCATGTGTTTGTGTTCTCGCCAACTAAAATTAATTCAAGATATAAAATTTTCAACAAATTCTAATTGAATCTCCATTAGCATGTCATGAGTAATAATTTCCAAAATCAAATAGAAGTGTATCAATACTATATACTTTTACATTCTTTTCTTGTTCATTCTTGTGTACAGCACAAAGAAAAAAACCGTATATAATATAGTTACTTTGAAAAGATTCAATTCAAATATAAATTGTATACCGTTAAAATCGGGCTTGCCCTTTTTGTATGATTAATCGAGACTGGGGCGTAGCAGGCCAAGGTTCGACCCCATGGCATACCGGACCGTGACACGAAGTTAGATTGCCAAGCTCGTGACTCAGGGACCGATCGAGATCGAGATCAGCCAAGATCGAGATCGAGCGGGATAGAGATCGAGCAAGATCGAGGGAAGCCTTCCGAGCCAAATAACGAAAAGCCAAGATATCCATACTAGGGCAAGGATCACGGCGAAAATTTCGGCATGTATCAAGAAGAGGCCGATTAATCAACTAATCATGGGATTTCTTACTATATTTAGGATTGTATTAAGGGTAGGACTCCCCTACTATATAAAGGGGGTCTGCTCATTTGTAAAGCGAGAGATTCACGTTACATAAAACAATATATTGTCTTTCTCTAGTTTTCATTATCTTGTTACTTTGTTCTTGTATCAACTAAATCTTCACTTGGTTCAAGGGTGATTGAATTCGAGGGTCAAGGCTATTTGATTCGTTTGGTTTGCATTCATTCCTTTACAGTCAATTTCAATATCAATTTGCGTACCTTGTTGTTTTGTGCCAAATTATATCACGTATTCTTAAAACCGCGTATAAATTCAATTATTATCCGTTTTTCGGGTAAACAGTTTGGCGCCCACCGTAGGGCTAAGGATTATAGTGGTTGCCTGGTACAAACTTTTGTAACACACACTATTTTACACTTGTTCTTTGAAGCATCTTTGATTACAAGATTAACAAATGTCAAACTCTCAGTCAACACCTCAACACATTGACAATGATCTCAGTCAGCACGGCGAAAATGAGAACATTGCACCAGGAAACGTTGTACCCCCTGCTGGCCTCGATGGAATTCCGGCTGTAGATCCAATCGATGTCAGTTCACATATATCCATCAATAGAAATATGGCTGCCGATCCCGAAAGCAGCGTCGCGGGGATGCCCGATCAGCTACTCAGAGCGCACGTGGCGGTGAGGATGGGGGGATCAGCCTACGGGTGATCTTCGAAATGCTGTAGGCTCAGCAGGCAGCAATAGCCTAGCACCAAAACCGGAATCACACGCCGAGCAGGGTGGAACTCGAGCCATCCCAGGAAATTGTACACAGGGTCGAATCTATTTCGAGGAATTCAAATGAGAATGAATCGGAGACCAATCCTGCTATCATAAGGATGCTCGAAGAACTGACAAAGTGAATCGAAACAGGGGAAAAGAAGATCAAGGAAAACGATAAGAAGGTGGAAACTTATAACTCTAGGGTCGACCAAATCCCGGGGGCACCACCGATTTTGAGAGGAATAGATTCCAAAAAGTTTGTATAAAAATCTTTTCCCCCAAGTGCGGCTCCGAAGCCAATCCCCAAGAAGTTCCGTATGCCCGAGATTCCTAAGTATAATGGGACGACTGATCCAAACGAACACGTCACCTCCTACACATATGCTATCAAAGGAAATGACTTGGAAGATGACGAGATCGAATCTGTCTTGCTGAAGAAATGGGGGGGGGGGGAGACTCTATCGAAGGGTGCTATGATATGGTATCATAATTTACTGCCTAATTCTATTGACTCGTTTTCTATGCTTACAGATTCTTTTGTAAAGGCACACGCTGGGGCCATCAAGGTCGCCACCAGGAAGTCGGACCTTTTCAATGTAAGGCAGAAGGACAATGAGATGCTCAGAGAATTCGTGTCTCGATTCCAATTGGAACGGATGGATTTACCACCGGTCGTCGACGATTGGGTTGTTCAAGCTTTCACTCAAGGTCTAAATGTTCGGAGTTCCGTAGCTTCACAGTAGTTCAAGCAGAATTTGATCGAATATCCAGCTGTCACTTAGGTCGATGTACATAATCGGTATCAGTCGAAGATCAGGATCGAGGATGATCAAATGGGGGTTCCTTGTGGGTCCGTTTATCAAAAGAGTCTCGTAGATAGAATCAATGCGGATATCAACCGAGAACCAAGGTCAAATAGAGATCGATATCAACCGTATAATGGAGATCGTAGAGGCAGAGGACATGGGCAAAATTTTGCGTGAAGTGAGAGGAGAGATGATCGAGGTCAAAGTTCACGGTGACTTAGTACTGAGAAAGGTCACGTTAAACACCCGATATCCAAACGAAGGGAAATTGGGACCGAACTGGGAAAGGCCGTACCAGATTCTTGAAATCATCGGAAAAGGGTCATATAAGCTCGGAAAGATGGATGGAGAACAACTACCGAACAATTGGAACGTAACTCATGTCAAACGATATTATTGCTGAGGTACGACCCCATTTAAATTCTTTCTATTTTTTGACTAATACTTGCAGGTTATCAACAAGGAGCAGCACGAAGCCTTTAGGTCTGAAAGAACACGTTGCACTCTTTTTCCCTTGAACCGTTTTTGTCCCAATTGGGTTTTTGGCAAGGTTTTTAATGAGGCAATAGTGGATAGTGCTAACTTAGAATCGAGGGCCGATCACGAATCGGTGTCGAAGACAGCATTAACAGCATTCGAGGTTCCTCTACAATCAACCTCGAATACTAGGTGTCATTGCACTTGGATGTCAACTTTATTGCGAGGAAATTAATGCATAGTGACGGGGTCTCGATAGGTGAGATTTGTAAGGGCCAAATGATCGAACGAACCGTGCCCACATAGGTTGCTCGAGCCCTGGCACAAAACATGTATGTATGTGTAATCATTTTTCACAAGAATAAAGAGAAGTATTTTTTCCTTGTCATTATCTCATGTCTTAGAAAAAGTTTTCCAACATTACAGTTCCGTACTTTCGGTCTACTATGGAAACGAGCTCAAGGACCTATCAAAACCAGAGTTTGGATAATAATCCCCACACACAGGGACTGTCGTCCGAAAAAAAAAATTCGAACTATTGAACGTCGAGGGTATAAGACCGTTTAGGCAACCCTCAAATTTTAAAGGCCACGGCCATACCCACTCGGGGACTATTGTCCTAG
Organism: Nicotiana attenuata; assembly: GCF_001879085.1. Lineage (NCBI taxonomy): Eukaryota > Viridiplantae > Streptophyta > Magnoliopsida > Solanales > Solanaceae > Nicotiana > Nicotiana attenuata. The sequence goes on from NW_017671745.1 coordinate 224,450, forward strand.
GCAAGCCTGGATAACTCGGGGGAGCAAGCTCACTGGGCTACATCCGAAATAAAAGGCTACGGCCAGTACGATTCGAAGACGTCCAAAATCCATAACAAAAATAGGCCTTCGAAAAAGAAAAAATTCATTCACAACTGGTTCTAAAGGCTACCCTCTGCAGAATTTTAAAATTAAGATATTTTCGGCAAAAAACTTCGGTGACTTCGAACCCCGATAACGCCTTAACCCAGAAAGTCAATAAAGGCAAGGTTTTGTTCGAACCCTCGAACACAACCTTATTATTTCATGCTAAGGCATTCCAGCCTTTGTAAATACTAATGATAAAGCAAAAGAAAAAATTCGAGAGATGAAAAGGGTAGAAAGCCTTATATATACATAAACGATCTTTTCACAAAGGCCAGATCGGCCAAATACAAAACTTACAATGGCCAAAATGGCCTCGAAAAAGACACAAAAGAAAGATAAAATACAAATATCCTAAGGGATACTTTTACTTTGAGCTCGAGAGATCATTCTCACTCGACTAGAAAGCCTAAGGCTACCTGTCGCGCCCCCTTTTTCCTCCGCGGAAATCGGGTTTATGACATTTGGGAAGACAACTCGTTCCCTTTTTGGGAATTGGGTTTAATGGAATTGAAGAGTCGCCACCTAATGATTTAAGTGCATTAGGACACTAAGAAGGGTTTTCGTTTGGATAACCAGAGATTGGGTAAGGGCTTGAAATTATTCCAAGGGGAAGGTGTTAGGCACCCCTCAGAATCCATTAGTGTGGTTCCGGGCCAAGCTGTTGTTGTGACTTTAAGTACAAATAACACGTAAGCAAGTAAGACTTTCAAATAAGAGGGGATTTCACATAATGGTTGCAAATTGATGAAGATAAAAGAAACGGGAGGAAAGCTGAATTTTGAGAAAAAAAAAACAATTTGAAATTTGGAAATAAACAATGAACTAAACAAGTAAAAGAGAGGGGGGTCCTAGGTTTATAAATAATATGGATCACCCCACACAACACCCGGTAATCACTTATACATGTGGTGTTATCGCGTGGTCATCATATCCATATCTACCCTTTCCTACCCCGTTAAGGTATTAAAGCGCGGAATAGTCTCGTTTCCTTATTTCATGCTATTACCCGCCCCAATCCTATCAGTCCCGGAGGCATTTAGGACTACTAATCCAAAAGGGAAGGGAAGTTGGGCTTTTATAGTTTCAAAGGTAAAAATACTAAGGCGACAAGCAAGAACACATATAACAAGCATAGGGGAAGCACATAAACAAATAAGGCTCAAATAGGCCTCCTTAGATCAAAGAAAAGCATATAGTTTAGCATGTCTTGCACGTACTGATTAAGGTCTGATTAAACTTAAAAGTTGGGGCAGACTGATTTATAACATATTTCCAGATAAGAAGTCCGAATTAGGCTTGCCTGCTGGTCGTAATTGATAAAGACTAATGCAGTTTATAACTTTTACCCTAAGGCTTGCCTAGGTGTTAGGCGGAACCTATAGGCATGATATCTACTGATTTCAGAAACAAAGAGGTAAGCTGATTGTGGATTGATTTAGGAAAAGGTTGCCAGTTTTGACAAAATTAGTGTGAGTTCTGCAATTGCTAATGCATTACTACTGACAGTTTAAACTTACAGACGAGTGAGGCAATTCACATTTGAATTAGAACCCCAATAGGCATGCTTTCTATGTGTTTCTCAACTTAAAACGTTGTTATAGATATAGAAGAGTACACAAATTCTATAACATGATATCTAAGCATGACGTGATACCTGATTATAATTTTTTAGTTATTAGGACCTACGGATAAGTTTGCCTAGTGAAAAGCGGGTATGCAAGAATCAGAAAGGAACTATAGGCATATTTTCTACATGCGCGTGCAGGAGCTATAGCATAGTATCTACATGAAAGTGCAGGATCCCTATAGACATGGTAGCTAAATGAGATGCAGAAGTTCTTATAGACATGGTAACTATATGAAAATGCAGAAGTCTTATAGGCATGGTAACTATATGAAAATGCAGAAGTCTTATAGGCATGGTAACTATATGAAAAATGCAGAAATTAGAGATTCCTATAGGTAAGTTATCTACCCATGTACATGCATGGTTACCCCTCCCTTTTCACTAATCATCCCCAAAAGTTATTACAAAATTATTACAGTCCAAAGAAAATAAAGTAAAGAAAATACATCAGAAATTGAAAATTACAACCAAGGAGAGCCTGATTCAGACTTCCTGTCTGACATATGAAGTAAACCAACTCCAAAGATCATATTTCAAAGCCTTTCTCTCATTTGGGGTGTGTCAGAGTTCCCTAAGAGCTTCACATGAACTCCGGGCAGTGCTTACACCCCAAATACATTACCAGACTAGGGCATAGTGCAGTGTGAAAGAGCCAGCCCTCATGTGTCCAAGTTCAGAGGGAACTCAAGGTCCCAAGGCAAGGCTCACAAGAGGGGGGGGGGGGGCAGAACCTAGGAACTAAGAGAGGGTGCAAGTGCAGGATTCTGAAAGGGGAAAGGGGAAAGGGAAACAGTTCACATTGATACACATAGGGGTATAGGGAATGGGGAGATAGTAAAGGAAAAGCAATAGCAGGCTGGTGAGGCATACTCAGCAATGAAGAATGCTGGCCTACCCATAAGCCTGTTAGAATACATTGTTTAGAAGTTAGGATCCTTTAAGGGATCAAGTTCAAACCATAGATAATAACTTGCATATTGCCACGTTTTAAACTGGAACTCACAGCACATAAAGGGAATAGGGAGGAGGGATTCATAACAGAAACAAACAAAAGAAAACAACATGCTAGTTCAAATAGTTAACTTTGCAAAAGTAGTAAAGTAGACATAGATGTAGAAAGCTGTAAGTAAACACATTGTGGTGATGCTGAAGATTTAAATTAGGACATACCAGTTTCAAGGAAACAAATAGGAAAAAAGCAGTAGTCTTGTGAAAGTCAGGATGCAGACAAGAAGAGTGAGTTCTAGTAAGAGTTCAGAAGAGATTGTAAAGTAGTAGTGAAGGATTGTTAATCGTCTCTGCTATGATTTAAAGGGTCATGTATTTATAGTGTGAAAGTCATGAGGAAATAAGGTAAGAAAATAATCGAAGACTGATTGTAAATCAATTACATAAGACTCCCTTTAATTAAGGGATTCAGTTTCAAACGGGTAAAACCATTTAAGGAAAGGAATTAAATAAACACTTTGTGTAAAGCATGCAATTGAGGGCAAATACATAAAGGTTATTTAAGGACAGGGTTTTGACAATACACGGTTTGTGAAAATAAGGCAAGGGAATCAATTAACAGCCAGTAAATCACAAGGTCCGAAATTTGGTATGAATGAACCAAGTCATAAAAGATGAAGAAGGGTTTTACCTAAGTCGAGCCACCTAGGAAATCAGTAAAAGATGGAAAGAAATCAATCAAGCTATATTCAGAAAGAAGTTTACACTAGTTGCAAATTTGAAAACCATTTAGAGGAAAATTCATCATATATAAGGAGCATGTGAGCGTGAAAGAGGACTGTCGTGTAAATTAGTAGAAAAAATCCAGTGTAGAAGAGTTTAGCAAAAAGCTCAGCATTGTATGAAAACAAATGTCCAAACTCAGTTCAGAGACACTAAGTCAGTCTTAAAGAATTAGGGGTTTCGAGATAAAACTCTAGTTCAAGCAAACCATAAAGCAAAGATGAGAGGGCAAGCAATTGAATCGAAATCATGTTTAGAAGTTTCAGAAAAGAACAGACTTCTTCAACAATAGAACTTATGAGAAAATATGATAGCAAAGTAACAATGCAATCACAGTAGAAGGATTCAAAGAACATACTGGCAAATACTGATAAGAGCAGTAGAGAAAGCATGCTTAGAAGAAACCTAAACAGGGCTCAGTAGAAGGCAAACAAAGAAACTTAAAACATTGTAGAAAAATACAGTAGAAGAACCCAAGAACACCGGAAAAGTATAGCAGAAAAGCATATAGGAAAACACAGTAAGATAAACATATAAGAACATGGTAAAAAATACAGTAGAGAAGTCTACAAGTCCATAGTATAGGAAAATACAGTAAGAGAAGCATACAAGAGATGAAACGAGAACACAGCGGAGGCAAACACACGAATAACAAAGAAGAAAAACACTCAAACACTTTCCAGAAAAACCTAAATCAAAAAGAACGGTTTTGAAAGAGATTTTCGAAAGAAAAGTTAGGGAAATCGTTTGAAAACTCAAGTAGAGCATAGATACACAACAGATCTAAAAAGAATCGGAGGAAAACCTCGAAGGGTTAGGGTTTCAGAAGAACCCTAGAATGAGAAAGGCTTTGAAAAGGTCATTGATCTGAGTCGGGGAGGTCGGAATCAAACACAAACAACTATAGCACGCCGGAGCAAGGCCGGAGATGACCGGAGAACCTTGAATCTGCAAAGGTCTGAGTGAAGACCTTTGAGGTCTGGCCTCAAATCATCAAGTATCAAGCACATATGAGCAATAGGAGGTGAGTATAGGGGCCTCACAACCTGGGAAGCCATTGATTCCGGTGAGTTTCAAGGTGGGAGATGATGAGAGTTCAGGGAAGGTTCGAGAGTGTTTGAGAGACGAAGGGATTCAAAGGCGGCGTCTCAGATGAAATGGCTTAGGGTTGGGGGGTTTGGGAAATTAAAAAGGCAAGGGGAAATCGTGGCCTTTGATCATTTTGATCAACGGCCTAGATCAAAGGGGAGCCGGGCGGGTAAAAATAAACGGGTCGGGGGGTCGGGTAACTTAGGATTTGGGCCGGTCCAATTGAGATTAAAACTGGGGTTAAATGAGGGGTCCATTTGGGCTAAAATTTGAAATGAAATAGGGCTAGATTTTAAATAGCCACTTTTTCCCTTTTTGTTTTATAAAAATAGTAAAATAATTTCTAAAAATAAATTAAAGGTGCTGAATTAGTTAATAGTATATAAATATTAGATTAGAAATACTGGAATCGAATTTGTAATTATAAACGCAATTAACTCTTAAAATAGGCTAATATTGCAATTAAGTGCAATATTTAGCTTTAAAAATACCAAATCAATTTAAAAAAATGTGCAAGAATTACCTTAGCGATATTTTGGTATAAATATGAGAATACAATAACTGAATCACCAAAAATGATAATTTTGGGAATAATTATTGGTTTTGTACTGTAAAAATAGGGCAATAAATTGGTTTAAAAATCTTTTAAAATTTGGAAAAGTAATAAAACACTTGGACATGCTTATATATGCATATATATACTATATTGAAAGTATTTTGCATATAAAAAATATGCAGGGAAAAATTGGGTATCAACACTACCTTATTTCGAGTTCGAGCATGTCCTCCATCGATCATTAAGCTCAAGGGCTTCCTCAGCTCAAGTTCAAATGATCATTCGGGGTCCATTGATAAGAAATGGTCGAGCGCAATACTTATTATTGGTCCTTACCATCTCAAACCTTGGACCTTCGAATACAACTTCATAATTTTATGCTAAGGCGCTTTGACCCTTACATAAATTTAGAAAAAAAAAGACAACAGATTCAGAAGCCATGGAAGGGAAAAAGTTTTATATATTCATCAAAACCTTTTTACAAGGGCATCACGGCCCGATGAATGTTCTTTACAAAAGGCCAAAGCGGCCTCGACAGAAACATAAAAACTATTTAAAAGCCTAAGTGGCCTGGTCATCTCCGGGAGTGGCATCTCTGCCCTCGGGGTCTTCTGCACTTTTGAATTTGCTCAAGCTTCCAGATTTGTCATCATCATCGAGATAAGCTAATTTCCCGGCTTCAGCTTTAAGCTTCTTAGCGTTGTCGATCTCTGTTGAAAGATCAAAGCCCCTGTATATGATCAAAATCGAGGAGTATGATTTTGAAGGCTTAAATCGGGCTATAAGCCCGTGTCCGGGAGACTCGAAGTGGGTATCGTATCTGACTAAGGGACACCTACCTTGAGGAAGCTGATCGAATACCTGGCACGGACTGCATCGAGGGCAACATTATCTCGAAGTCAATCATGAAAGAGCGGGAATTTCTCAAGGACACGTAGTACAAGTCCGTACTAGGCCGGTATACACCTGTACCAATAGAATTCTTTATCTTTATGAGCAATGTACTATTTTGGGGTTTTTCCCTCCTATATAAAGGGGACCTCAATCATATTGTAAAAACATTAGATCATTCACTGCAATAGAACATTCTTATTATTCTCTTGTTCAATGTGCTCAGCAATTATTCTTCAGCTTTATTGCCTTTACTTTATTGTTCATACTTTATTGGTCTTAACTGACCTCGAGGTCCCTTGATAGACGAGCTCGAGGCCCTCTACTATTCTGATAACATTGATTTGGTTCATTATTTCTTCTTACTTCAGCTTAATATTACTCATACAATCACTAGTATTAGAATATATCACGTATATTTAAAACCACAAATTATCTTTAATTGTTACTCGCATTTTTCGAGGTAAACAGTTTGGCGCCCACCGTGGGGCTAAAGATAATAGTGATTATTTTAGTTCTATTTTTCTGATAACACACATTATTCTTCACACTTTTTCTTGTCAAAGATTCTTTGATTTCAGGGTTAATCATGTCTAGCACTCAAAACGCATCCGCTCACGACAGTGAAGGATTTGGAGAAAACAGTGGCACAGGGCTTGGTGTACCACTCACAAACCCTGAAAGAGTGCCAAATGTGGAGCCAATTGACATTAGCTCCCACAACGCACTAAACACAGACGCGGGAACAGACCCCGCAAAGACGCACACAGGGAAACCCGAGCCGGAGGCCAGGAAGCACGAGGACTGCAAGAAGGAGGAGTCAGCCTCCAGGTGATATTCGAGATGCTGCAAGCTCAGCAAGTTGCCATCGCTCAACTTCAGAGCCAGAACAGAACTCCTAACACCGCCGAGTCAGTAAACACGCAGCATGGACCAGTGCTGGAAAGGCCCGATGAAATTGGCTCGGGGACTGGCCCCACAATCATGAAAATGCTCAAGGAACTGACTAAGAGAATCGAGTCAGGAGAAAAGAAAATAGAAGACAACAACAAAAAGGTGGAAACTTACAACTCCCGAGTAGACCAGATACCGGGAGCACCTCCAGTTTTGAAGGGTTTAGACGCCAAAAAATTCATAAAAAACCTTTCCCCCCAAGTGCGGCTCCGATGCCCATTCCCAAGAAGTTCCGCATGCCCGATATACCAAAGTACAACGGGACAACAGACCCTAACGAACATATTACTTCTTACACTTGTGGAATTAAAGGAAATGACTTGAATGATGACAAAATCGAGTATGTATTGTTAAAAAAGTTTAGAGAAACACTATCAAAAGGAGCTATGATCTGGTATCACAACTTAGCTCCTAACTCCATTGATTCGTTTGTTATGTTGGCGGATGCCTTCGTGAAAGCACATGCCGGGGCCATAAAGGTGGCCACGAGAAAATCTGACATATTCAAGATAAAACAAAGGGATGACGAAATGCTAAGGGAGTTCGTGTCCCGGCTTCAAATGGAAAGGATGGAATTACTTTCGGTCTCCGATGACTGGGTAGTTCAGGCCTTCATGCAAGGTTTGAATGAAAGAAGATCGATAGCATCTCGACAGCTAAAACAAAACTTGATCGAGTACCCAGCTGTAACATGGTCGAATGTGCACCAATCGTTATCTGTCAAAAATCAGGGTTGAGGATAGACAATTGGGAGCCCCCTCGAGCTCAGTTCGCCTAATCAGGTTCGCAGCTAAGCCCCCGAGGGACACAGACCGGGGATCAAGATCTAACAAAGAAAGATATGAACCGTACATTGAAGACGGAAGAAACATTTCGAGGCGTAATGCACCTCGGAATGATCGAAGAGTAGATCGAGGCCAAAGCTCACGGGGATTCATGAGCAAAATTGGGTCTGACAGGCGCTCGGGACCAGTGGAGGCTCTAATATTATCAGAATACAACTTCAGTGTCGACGCCCCAAGTATCGTCTCTGCCATTGGCAAGATTAAAGATACTAGATGGCCCAAGCCCATACAAGCAGATCCTTCCAGAGAAACCCCAACGTAATGTGTAAGTACCATGGTTCTCACGGGCATAAGACCGAAGATTGCAAACAACTTAGAGAGGAGGTAGCTTGGCTATTCAACGAGGGGCACCTTCGTGAATTTCATAGTGACCGGGCCAAAAACTATTTCCGAGAAAGAGATGCAAACAGGAAGAATGGACCTGAAGAACCTCAGCACGTCATTCATATGATCATCGGTGGAGTAGACGTCCCACAGGGACCCACATTCAAATGTATTAAAATATCTGTCACAAAGGAACAACGGAGTCGAGGCTATGCGCCAGAGGACGCTCTATCATTCCGCGATAAAGAAGCACAAGACGTATCCCAGCCTCACAACGATGCCCTGGTAATCTCTATCATTTTGAATAAAATTCAGGTTAAACGTGTTTTAGTGGATCCAGGTAGCTCGGCGAACATAATCAGATCGAGGGCCGTGAAGCAACTCGGCCTACAAGATCAGGTTGTACCTGCGTCCTGGGTGCTGAATGGCTTCAATATGGCAAGTGAAACAACGAGGGGAGAAATTATCTTGCCTATAAATGTAGCCGGGACCATACAAGGCTTTAGGTTCCATGTATCGAAGGTGACGTGAGGTACAACGCACTCCTCGGAAGGCCATGGATACACAATATGAGGGCAGTGCCTTCGACTCTCCATCAGATGATAAAGTTCCCAACAGAGGAAGGAGTGAAAACAGTCCACCAAGAACAACATGCTGCAAAAGAAATGTTCACAATCGAGGAAGTGGTGCCGATACCGGAACCCTTGACCTCGAAAACATCGACCTCCAAAGGCAAACAGGTGGCTAAGTAGTAGTAACAGCTCCGAGCATCAAAGGAAGCGGACTAACAGGTAACCGAAGGTGAAGAAAGGAATTCCCCAGATCTTCAAACCCTCGTTGTTCCCGAAAAGCCCAATGCTACCAAGCCAACCACCGAAAAGAAAGGTACACTTGAGAACGGGATTAGCCCCCGCTCTCAGGAAAAAACTCATTTAGTTTCTTGTCGATGATATAGATTGCATTGCTTCGATATGACAGGGATCCCGCTCGAGGCACAAACAGGTAAAATAATTAAAACTTATATTGATGATATGACTGGTTAAGTCTCTATGCACAGAGGACTACTTTAATTCATTTGTAGGAACTAATCAACATTCTGGGGCAATACGACACGAAGCTCATTCCAGAAAAGCGTTCCCTCGGAGTTGGAGCAACTGAGTTTCTTCCCCGACCAGGTCAAGTCCCTCAGAGATATCATGGTCGCGGACAACAAGACCTCGGAGTCGTTGGTCAATGAGCTTACATGTTCGGCACAATCGAAGCTCTCAAAGACTCGTGCTCTCGAGAACCTCCCTTCCTACACAAAGGCCGAATATTATGAAGCATACGTTGCACTCTTTTTCCCTTAGCTTGTATTTTGTCCCAAATGGGTTTTACCCGCAAGGTTTTTAACGAGGAAACACCTATATGCTACCCGAGGAATGGCCAACAAGTATTCAAGGCTTTTTTTCAATCAACCTCGAATACTGGGGGACATCACCCCTCGGAGGTTACATTTTTGAGAAAAATATTTCACGCCTAAATGGGCCTCGATAGGAAAACTTTGTAATAGGCCAAACGATCAAACAAGCCGTGTCCATATAGAATAGTCGAGCCCCAGCAGCAAAACATGTACGCATGTATCGACTATTTGAAGAAACATTCGGGATATATCAAAAATACTTTGTATCTCATACAAGCTCAACACTTACAATCCTACGGGAAATGGCTTAATAGCCAAGACATAGAAGCACCCCGAATACTCGGGGACTGCCACCAAAATTCGAATTAATAAAGACCTCAAAGAGGCCCCCCTTCGAAAAAAAGGCCAAGGCCAATATTTTCGGGGTTTAACTTCTCGAACATGTTCGGAAAGTTATAAGGTAACAAGTCCAAGTGACATACCCAAAGGCTACGGCCAAATAAAAGACTACGGTCATATAAAGGCTACGGCCAAATAATGCGGCTCGGAGACGTCTGACCTCCGCTATAAATTAAAAGACCTTCAAGCACTTTGTTAAAACCGGTTAAATCAGGCTACCCTCGGCAAAAGCAAAAAATAAGGGGCCTCGTTAAATTCGACCCACAAGAGGCTTCGAACAATCAGCCCTTGAATAATCTAAAGGCTTCGATAACACTAGCCTTCGGAAAACCCTTAAGAGTCATTCGAGAATGTCCATGCAAACAAAATGACTAATAAGGCTCCGATACGTCGATCCTTCGAAAAACCCAACGGGTACAAAAACATATGCCAAGGCATAACTATATTTTATCAACTCTTTTAGTCGAAATGAGGGAAAAACTATATAGCCATCTTTAGAGGCCGAAACGACCTAATTTAAAGAGCCTAAGGGCCGATGTATAAGAGCCTAAGGGCCGATATATAAGAGCCTAAGGGCCGATATATAAGAGCCTAAGGGCCAACCTCGAAAGGCATAAGGGCCTAAAAACTTATAGTTTGAGACTCCACTTTCATTTCAATTCGGAATCGAGGTTCACAATATCCCAAAGACCACACCAAGTTGATTTAAACCTCGGCTTGAAAATTATTGTACCTATCGATAAAGATTTAAGGGTTTGTAAGAACCAGTCCTTGGACTAGCCATTCAAATGAAATTTTCCATAAATAAAGGCAATGTTGAATACAAGCAATGTTAAAACCAGCATTATCCGAAGAAGAGATTCAAAGTTCCCATTGTATCTCCAAAAGATAATTACAGGAGATAATTACACAAGGAAGTCTTACGAGGAAACAAATAAATTAACCTAAAACTACTTCGAGGTCACATCCTTAGCAGTCGCATCTTCAGGAGTCGCATCTCGAGGAGTCTCATCGTGGCGGCTTCATCCTCGTCTCTTTCACCCTCGGAGGCACTGGCTGAATCATCCTCATCGGAAAGTAGAGCGGCCGCCTCATCTTCCAAAAACTTCTCCGCTTCAATATCGGCTGAAAGATCGAAGCCGCGAGCATGTATCTCCTCGAGAGTCATCCTCCGGGATTGACGCCTAGCATGATCCAGAGCACTTGTTAACTTAGCCTCCGCCGTAGAAGAAATCTCCCTTGCTCGGGCATTAACAGCTTCTGCATCAGATCTATAAGAGGCCATAACAGTCGTAACATCAGATTTGGCCTTGGCCAGCTCAGCCGCAGATCTGGTTTTAAGTTCCTCGATTTCAAGGCCCTGAGCTAGACTCTCCTCCTTCGCGCCTCGAAGCTGGCATTCGAGCTAAGCTAAATGCTCTTTTGGAGTTTCCTTCTCAGAAGCGAGATCATCCATACCTCGCCTCAACCCCAGGGTATCGGCTTCTTTTATCTTGAGCTCCACCCAAAGCTGCGTCTCCACATTGGCTTTCTGATTGAACTACGAAATTAACAATGTCAGCCATTAAAGAAAAACAAGTGCATGAAAAACTCTCGTGAACTATCTTACCTTCTCAACATACTCGGCTTGATCTTGGCACACCTGCGTCAACTCAGCTCGAAGATTATGAATCTCTAACATTTCCTTTGCATAAAAGGCTTTTACAGCGTCCCTATCCTCTAAATTTTTCTTAAGCTCGGCCTCGCACCGAGCAAGATCATCTCGGGACTTGGAAAATGCCCTCTTATGGAGCACGATAGCCTTCATGAAAAAGAAGGAAAGTCAGATCCGGAACAACTAAAACGAAGGCATAATAAACAGAAAACTTGCATATTCAAAGAGTCTACGTGCCTCATTAAAAATGAAAAAACATCGGGATCGGGGCCGTCGTCAAGCCCTGCAAGACATTCTTGAAAGATGTCATGCCCTTCATGGTTTATTCCCACTCCAGAGGATCCCATGTTCGCAGCCTCCCGGATCAGCCCCTCGGAGAACTCGGGGCTAGGGGGAGAATCATCCACGTTGATCACCCCGAGCGATCCGCTCGGGGCATTTTCTTTTATCTGAAAAGGCTCGGGGTCAGGATGTTCGGCCTCGCCCTCATAATGATCTCCTAAACAAGGCACCTTCTTTCTGGACGATGGTTCGAGGACCTTGTTTGAACTCCCCTTAGAGATTTCTTTAGCTCTGGAGTGGGCCTCATCAGCCGCCGCTGGTTCGGTGGGCTTCGAAGTATCAACATTCTTTCTTTTACGATTTACCAACAAGGAATCATCATCATCTTCTTCTTCCTTCTGTTCCCGAAGGCGTCGAGCCATTTTCGGAGATAAGGCCGCCATGTCGGCCTTGGGCCTTCGAGCCACGCTTTTCTTTGGCTTCGTGGGATTGTCAGATGTTTCCTTTCTTCTTTTTCTTTCTTTGGGAAGTTTCGAAGCCTCCACTTCACCAGCTGGGGCCGGCCTCAATTTAATGGCGTCCCCAAGACCTGCATAAAATCAAGGTCAGTGTCCCGTAACAGAAGCGCTGAAAAATGAAAATAACGCACCATGGTTTTTTGCCTCCCATCGACCCTCGGCCAAATCTCGCCACAACGCTCCAAGTAAGGGGAGGCGGAGGCCAGCTCTCGGACACAGCTCTCGAGGTCCGGTACCCCACCAGGAAACCAAGCAACGGATACACCATCATAAAGAGTTTAGATCAAAGGAAAATATAAAGTCGGGGAAAGAGAAGGAAGCAGGGTATACTCATGCTTCATGTTCCACCTCGGGGAACGACATCCAATCGGCAGGAATGAGATCGGAGGTCTTGAATCGGACAAACCTGCTCATCCACCCTTGGTCCTTGTCCTCATCGATACTAACAAATAGAGACTTTAAGGATCGTCGTTGCAACTGTATCAAGACTCCCCGATAAAGTCAGGGACTGTACAGTCTGATCAAATGATCGAGGGTGAAGGACATCCCCTCGATTTGGCTTGAAAAGAACCTCATTAAGTAGATAATTTTCCAGAAGGATGGGTAGATCTGGCCAAGTGTCACTAGATATCGATGGTAAAAGTCGAGGATAACCGGGTCTATGGGACCCTGGGCCGGAATAGCAGGGCCTAGTGTAAACGGGTAAGTGTCTACACTCAAGTACCCCGCTTTATATGTGGTGATATCTTCCTCAGAGGAGGGAATCACTACTTCCTTATCGTCCCATTTGCAATCCTCCTTTACTTGATTGAGCTCGGCCTTAATCACCATACAAATATATTGAGACATGGGCTTGCATCGGCCTGGTGTCGAAATAGGTTTTTCAATTTTGAAATCGGACGCTATTCACACGGTGGGGGGATGCATTCCTCGATACGAGGTGGCACTACCGGTTTACTCTTAGTCGATCAAAAAGATGAAGGAGCTTTTTCCTTTTGAGGAACAGATTTGGAAGTTTTAGCCATCACTATGCGGTAGATCCAAGAAGATAAAAAATGTTGTTAGTAAAGAGAAGGGAGAGTTCAAGGAAATTGAAAAAGGCTAAATGAGACTTTGGAAGCGCTGAGGAAATAAAGTTTGTAAGGTTATGGGATTTGTCTATTTATAAAGATTGTTTAGACGTGTTGAGGAAGCCACAAGGCCGACCATCAACCGCCTACAATTAATGATTTTGGGATCGCACAAAAAGCAACCCTTCAGTCACTTCAACCGCTTATGTCATGATGATGACATCGGGACCTAGGCATCGGAATTAGTTTGTCAAAAATCATTAAGGACAGTCTACAAGTTAATTTCGAGTGAACACTCACTCGACTACTAAGCCCAAGGGCTACCCAGTTCGGGCAAGTTCTCATTTGGGGACTATTTATAAAGACTAAGGGCTATCTTTATTTTGAGTTCGAACAAACACTCGCTCGACTATTAAGCCCAAGGGCTACACGAGTTCAAGCAAGTTTTCATTCGGGAACTATCTATAGAGCCTAAGGGCTATCTCTATTTCGAAGTTCGAGCAAATGCTCACCCGATTGCTAAGCCCAAGGGCTACCCGAGTTCAAGAAAATTATCACTCGAGGACTATCTAAGAAAAGAGCTAGCTTTATTTCAAATTCGAGACCTTGCTCTCACCCAACTCGGACTCAGGAGTCCCAGCGTCCCGAGCTCGCATAAAACCAAGTCTAAGCCTAGCTCGAGGATTGACGAAGAACCTTAAGGGGTATTATATCAGTCGATTAAAAACCTAAGGGAGTATTATGTTCTGGGTCCAGTATTCGAACTAATCGCTAGAGTTATGCACTCTGTTTTTCCACAAACAAAGGCAGAATGGAATTCAACATGAATCGAAGGTAAAGTAGAGAAATTCTAAAATTAGCAAAAGATGTTTACAAAGCCCACGAGGGGTCCTTATACAGAAACAAAGGAGCAAATACAAAAGCCAAGAACCTAATCTACTTGTGGGGGCATATCCTCGAAAGCGACTTCTTCGAGAAACCTCTCCTCGGGGACTCCATCTCGATCCTTAGAGAAATGTAAGGCCCCCTGAAAATTTCTACTCAAAACCCGGGAGCTCGTAGTGCCAAGTTAGAAGTACGTGTTAGAAAATTGTAAAAATTCTTAGCGGGGAGCTTGCTCGCCGCTGTTCAGACCCTTTGGACTGATCTGTGCACAAAAAAGTCAAGAAATAATGTTTTCCAGAAAAGTGCGTTTATGCGGTCGAGAATGCGGTGGCATAACAGGTATGCGGACCGCGTAGTCACCGCAAAGTGAAACAGTGTGTTGGTCAAATTTGAGGTCAACTATGTGGTCCATTATGCGATCGCATAATCGATATGCGGACTGCATAGTCGTCACATAATCCCCTTGGAATTTTGTAAGGGACAGTTCTGCGGTGCACTATGCGAACGCAGAACGTGTATGCGGACCGCACTTCCGTCGCATACCCAAACAGTGTCTTCGGATTTTGGGGAGCATTTTGCGGTCCATTCTGCGGACCGCATGTCAGCTTTGCGATCGCAAATGCGATCGTAGAATTGAGTCGGGCTCCCATTTTCTAATTTTTATGACCCGACCCCCCTGTCGTTATATCTTGTGCAATAGCTCATTTTGAGCATATTTCCTGGTACTTCTAGAGTGAGAAAGAGAGTCTAAGAGAGGGGAAGTGCTTTTCATCAAAAATGGCTCCATAAATCCTTGTTAAACATTGAAGACAATGAAGTGAGGCACCTAAACCTTCATCCCAGGAGGTAAGGCTTCATCACCCCAACTCTTAAATTTGAGACATAGCCATAAGGAGTCATTAGTGAGGTAATTCATGTGTATAATAATAGATTTCTTGCATGCATACAAGATCATGGAGTATTGGGAAGTTGTGAACCAAAAAGAAAGCAATTAGGGTATAAAATGATAGAAATCTCTCACAAAAAGGACCTAAGATCACAATGCACCCCTAGTGCTCGATAATATGCTCAAACGAGCTAGAATCCTAATCTTGTCCCTAATTCTTGGTTAAATATGTAATTCTTATATAATAGATCGAAATGCTAAGAGTTCCGAAATTTGTAAGGATTAAGGGAAGCTTTATTGAGGTATGTATGGCTAAAACCCCGTATTTTAGAAATTGAGTTTCATTAAGTGCTTGTGCAAATGTGGTAAGGCTAAAGTTTGGATTCTTGCGTTAACTATTATTTTACACGCATTGATGTTGTAATTTTATACGCGTGAAAGATGTGTCGCAACGTAATCAATGTGCTATCTTGATAACGGGAAAGGGGCAAGAGGTATGAATCATGTATTGAAATGCTTAGACTTTAATTTAGATTGAAATTGTGTTGTTGTGCCATCTACTGGGAATCTTGTTTATGCTTACAATTTATATAGTCATTGTGTGCACCTACTTTCCTAAATGGCAAAGCTAATATTAAAATTGGGAATAATGTAAAATGCAGCCTAGTGCCAAGAATGATGTGATAAGTTGTGGCCCCAAGTGCCTATGAAATGATATATGTGAAATGAAATGTCTAATGAGAAAGGAACAACGCCGTGGTAAGGCGGCCTAGCCGATCGGGCCGTGATCGGACGCCATGCCGCACACATGGTGGTATTATGCTGAAATTGAATTTCGGAAACTGAGATTGTGATTGAAAACGTATGTCTCAAAGGAGGCAACCTAGCCGATCGGGTCGAGATCGGACTCCGCTCAAGATAGCGGTGGCATTGTGAGCAATGATGAATAATGTGAAATGTCCCAAACTAAAAACTACGGAGAAATAACGTGAAAATTGTATGATTCTTTTATTTGATAATGTTGTGATAGTTTAGAGCCTTTGAGTTATACTTGTGATTTTCTTATTCATATATGAAAGTTCTTTCTAATTAGATGGTGTTTAGTTATACATACTAGTACTATTCCAAGGTACTAACGTCCGTTTTGCCAGGGGCGCTACATTTTTAAATGAATGTAGGTGGCTCTATAGCGGACAATGCCGATCGTGCGTAGCAGAGTGTCCTCATCCCGAAGACTTGGTGAGCCCCTTTCTCCTTCAAAGGGGTTATGTTGTTCATATTTTGTTATAGACCTTCACTTTTGAGGTATAGCGGGTGCCTTGTTGCCGGCGTTGTCATATTATGTCTTTTGTATCCATAGAGGCTCCGTAGACATTGTGTGTGTTATGTTGGTTGGGTTAATGATCTATGTACAACTCTATTCTCTAGTTCGTCTAAGCAATGACTGTATAAAATCTTGGAAACTTAACCACGATTTAAGGTTTGTGATATGAAAATGAACTGACATTGTTGAATGTTCAAGTTTGCTACTGTCTAAATAATCGAAAGCCGGATTTCCTTAATTATATTGAGTTGTCTAGAAAGTGTCAACAAGTCTTGCTCAATTGGGTTCACTCGATTGAGCGCCGGTCGCGCCTCCCGAGGTTGGGGCGTGAAAAACTTGGTATTAGAGCCTAAGGTTTTAAAGTGTCCTAGGATGTCTCAGAGCCGTGTCTAGTAGAGTCCTTCTTATCGGTGTGAAGCCGACCACATCTATAAGTTGGAGGCTACTTGGCCATTAGGAATAACACCCTTATTTGATATTCTGAAGCGTGCGGCAATTGTGAAACTATTCCTTCTCTAACTGGTGCATTATTCTACCTTTCAGTAAATGGCACCTAAGAAGAAAGCAAGAATTGGCCAAGAAGCCAATGCCACCTCCGGAGTGGCTGATGAATCATTGCTTGATATTGCGGGTGAGGGTAGTCGCCCTGCTATCACCCCGCCTGGTTCATCTATTCCAGAGCAGATTACCCCAGTTCCTACTCCGGCGGTGGGTGTCACTATCCCTCCCATTGGTACTCCAGTTCCGCCTCCAGCTCCAGCCTCTGGTTTTGGTATTTCTGATGGGGATCTTAGGGGAGCTATTTAGATGTTGACTCAGCTAGTGGCCTCTCAGGCCCAGCAGTCAAATGTTGCACCCAGTTCATCTGGCCAGCAAGGGGATTCTACCAGTTCCAAGGTGAACAGATTTCTTCAGTTAGATCCTCCAGTGTTTACGGGTGCCAATCCAGAAGAGGACCCTCAGGATTTTATTGATGAGATGCACAAGACCCTCAGGGTCATGCGTGCAACTGAGACATAGGGAGTAGAGCTAGCTGCCTACCGTCTCAAAGGGGCAGCATATTCGTGGTTTGAGTTGTGAGAAGATTCTCGTGAGGAGGGGAGCCCTCCGGCCAGTTGGAGCGAGTTTGCCGATGCCTTTATAGATCATTTTCTGCCTGCCGAGACAAGGGCAGCCCGTGCAGCTGAGTTTGAGAATCTGAAGCAGGGTAGCAGAAGTGTATGGGAGTACCATATGGAGTTTGCCCGCCTGTCCAAATATGCTATTCACATGTTGCCCACATTGGAGGCTAGGGTGCGCCGGTTTGTTCAGGGCCTTAATCCTTTGACTATTAATGAGGCTTCTACGGCTGTACTGAATTCTGATATGAATTGTGGGAAGATGGTAGCGTTTGCTCAGGCCACAAAGAACCGCAAACCGAAGAACAAAATGGAGAGAGAGGGTAGCAGAAAGACCCGGTCTGCGGGCAACATGGGCGAGTCTCTAGGTGGGGGAAGATCAGCTTTCCGGGGAGGGTCATCAGGGCCATCCCAGTCTGTTGCACAGTCTTCAGCTAGTGCACCACCATCAGGGCCCAGCCAGCAGCAGCAGTGGAGTCGTTTCAGGCCCAGTCAGGGCGACAGGGAATCCCACCAGCGAGGTCGGTCAGGAGAGAGATCCCAGCAGCAGCGGAGGTCCCCGTTCCCCAGGTGTGGGAAGATGCACTCGGGGATTTGTTACATGGAGTTGCCCGTATGTTATGGATGTGGGACGAGGGGTCATATTCAGAGGCATTGCCATGTATCTCGCCAGGCAGCAGGTAGGGGCACAGCACAGCCAGCCAGCCCAGCAGCTGCTACATCTTCAGCCCCCTCTCCAGCTCGAGGTGCCCCAGCACCCGCGAGGCGTAGTGCAGCTAGGGGTGGTGCATAGAGTTCGGTAGGACCCAGCCGGTTCTATGCTATGAGTGGTCGCCAGACTGCAGAGGCTTCTCTAGATGTTGTTACAGGTATTCTGACTGTCCAATCTCATGATATGTATGCACTTATTGACCCCGGTTCCACCCTGTCCTATGTTACCCCTTTTGTTGCTATGGAATTCGGGAAAGAACCAGAACAGCTCCATGAACCATTCTCGGTATCTACTCCGATTGGTGAGTCAATTTTGGCTACTCGAGTTAATAGAAGTTATGTTGTCACGGTGCGTGGTAGGGATACCATGGCCGATCTTTTTGAATTGGGGATGGTTGATTTTGATGTAATAATGGGGATGGATTGGCTTTATTCATGTTTTGCCAAGCTTGAATGTCGAACTAGAACTATGCGGCTTGAGTTTCCTAATGAGCCCGTTGTCGAATGCATTGGGGATAATGTAGTACCTAAAGGTTGGTTTATTTCTTACCTTAAGGCCGCGAAGATGATTAAGAAGGGGTGTATCTTCCATTTAGTTCGGGTTACGGATACCGATACCGAGGCACTTAGCCTTGAGTCCGTGCCCGTCGTAAGTGAATTTCTGGACGACTTTCCAGATGAGCTTCCTGGGATCCCACCAGACAGGGAGATTGATTTTGGGATCGATGTGATGACAGGCACGCAACCTATATCAATTCCACCTTACAGAATGGCACCGGCAGAATTGAAGGAACTAAAGGAGCAATTGAAGGATTTGTTAGAAAAGGGTTTCATCCGGCCAAGTGTGTCACCATGGGGCGCACCGGTCTTGTTTGTAAGGAAGAAAGATGGGTCGTTGCGGATGTGTATTGACTACCGGCAGCTCAACAAGGTCACCATCAAAAATAAATACCCTCTACCCAGAATAGATGATTTGCTTGTCCAATTACAAGGTGCTATGTGTTTTTCGAAAATTGAATTACGGTCCGGGTATCACCAACTGAAGATAAGGGAGCAGGATATTCCAAAAACAGCTTTCAGGACTCGGTATGGGCACTTCGAATTTCTGGTAATGTCTTTTGGGCCAACAAATGCCCCGGAAGCATTCATAGACCTTATGAATCGAGTCTTCAAGACTTTTCTAGACTCCTCTGTAATAGTGTTCATTGACGATATTCTTGTGTACTCCCGGAGTCGAAATGTGAATTTTGGCTTGAATCTGTCGCATTCTTGGGTCATGTCGTCTCCAGGGAAGGAATTATGGTTGATACTCAAAAAGTTGCAGCAGTGAAAAATTGGCCTAGACCTACCAGTCCAACAGAGATTCGCAGTTTCTTGGGTTTGGCCGGGTACTACAGAAGATTTGTGGAGGGGTTTTCTACTCTTGCCTCTCCATTGACTAAGTTGACCCAGAAAGCAGTTAAGTTCCAGCGGTCAGATGCTTGTGAGAAGAGCTTCCAAGAATTGAATTCAAGATTGACTTCATGTTGGCCCAAGTTCAGTTGAAGTTTTGCAGATTGACAAATGAACTCAGTAATGGACCTGGTCCATTTGGTGAAACACAGTGTTTATCAACCATTGCATATGAGATGCACCTGAGGAAGATATACCGTAGAGATCAGAGTTAATCCTTAGGTTTACAAAGAGTTTTTGTAAATGCTGTTTTGGCTCAGTGATTTTAGTGGAAGTTTGGGAAAATCCTACTGAGTAGTAGGTCGCGGTTTTTTCACCTTTTGAGCCAGGTGTTTTCCACGTAAAAATCTCTGTGTTCTTTAGTTTATGCATTTATTATTCCGCAAACTGCAATAGTTAGAACACCTAGAAGAACCAGGTTCTTCTAGAGTGAAAATTGGGTACCACACAAATCACCCCCCTCTTGTGTGGTATTGACGTTTAGAACATCAATTGGTATCAAAGCCAGGTCATCCTTGAAGAGGTTAACACCTTAGGAAAGATCAACATGAGTGCACCACTTGGAAACTGGGAAGGGTAATCCACTGCTAGGCCTCCACTTTTCAATGGTCTTTACTACTCCTGGTGGAAGAATAGAATGAGAGACCACATCATGGGAGAAGACTATGAGCTCTGGGACATCATCACTGATGGTCCTCTAGCCACAACAAAGAAAACTGCTGAAGGATTGGATGTTCCAAAGACAAGAGCTGATTGCACTGCTCAAGACTTAAAGAAGTGGGAAAAGAATGCTAAGGCCAAGAAGTGGCTAGTATGTGGACTTGGTCCAGATGAGTACAGCAGGATCCAAAGTTGTACCACTGCCAAGGAAATTTGGGACACCTTACAAGTGGCTCATGAAGGAACACCTCAAGTGAAGAGGTCAAGAGGAACACTACTATATTCTCAATATGAGAATTTTACTATGAAGGATGGAGAGACCATCCAAGAGATGTATACCAGGTTCACTACACTGACAAATGAACTTGAGTCTCTTGGAAGGTTTATCCTGGAAGAAGACAAGGTTGAGAAGATCTTAACTAGAGTTCTGCCAATTTCCTGGGAAAGCAAAATCACAGCTATTCAGGAATCCAAGAATATTGCTACCCTAAAATTGGATGAACTGATTGGAAATCTGACTGCCTATGAATTGAGAAGGCAGACTATGAAGATGG
>NW_017671745.1:249721-254921 GCF_001879085.1 Nicotiana attenuata
GACCTGATATTGTTTTCAGTGTAGGGCTTTGTGCTCGTTTCCAGGCAAATCCAAAGGAGTCACACTTGACAGCTGTCAAAAGGATATTGAGATATTTGAAAGGCACCACTGATTTGTGCCTTTGGTATCCCAAAGGTAGTAATTTTGACTTAATTGGATACGCTGATGCTGATTATACAGGTTTTCTAGTGGATAGGAAGAGCACCTCAGGTATGGCATACTTCCTGGATTCTTGTTTTGTATCATGGGCTACCAAAAAGCAGAATTCAGTAGCTCTCTCTACTGCTGAAGCTGAATATGTTGTTGCTGCTTCATGTTGTGCTCAATTGATGTGGATTAAGCAACAACTGGTAGATTTTGGAATTGAAGTGGGGTGCATACCAATATTCTGTGATAACACTAGTGCTATAAGTATGACAAAGAATCCTGTTCATCATAAAAGGACTAAGCACATAGATGTTAGGCACCACTTCTTAAGAGATAACTATGACAAAGGGTTAATCTCCATAGAATGTTGTGCTACTGATAAGCAAATAGCTGACATCTTCACTAAGGCATTAAGTAGAGAAAACTTTGAAAGGAACAGGTTGGAATTAGGGATGATTAAGATCACCTAAAAGGTCCAGTTCAGAATGCACAATGAAAAATATATGAAAAAAAAATGAAAAAAAAAATTTTGGTTAGGAGTTCTTAATTCATGTAAATATCTAGACTAATTCTTACTCAGTCTCATACTTTAACTAGTATACTCATGTGACATGTGTTTATATGACTCACTGATCTCTTACAAAGTTTTCTATTCTGACATTTGAGGCATAATCAAGAGAAGTTCTACTTAAAGAACCTGGTTCATCAATATATGCTCATGAGAAAGTTCAGGTATGTTTCTATACTTTGCACAATTAGAAAGGTGAAATTATCAATCATGAGCAGAAGTCCTTGTTACACCAAACGTCCAGAAAATTTTATCCGTTGAGCAATTGAACCAGTTTCATTAAACTAGGAGTTTAACTATAACGGGTCTCTTCCCTAAAATCTAGCGATTTTCATTAATCACTTAGGAGACCGGAACTCTAACTTGATTAGACTCCTACTTGACCTCTGAAAAGGCTGCCATTACTGCCTCTAGTCATGACCTCCTTAAAAACCCACCAAATCACTCATAACCGTCACTCTAATTCTAAAATTTCTGATCATCTGCCTTCTTCTCCAAAAATCCCCAAAATCCCCAGAAATTCTCCGCCATGACTAATCCCCAAGACAACCCCGGAACTCCCCCACCAGTCTCCCCCAACACCTCATCTTCAACTCCTCCTAGTGAACCCCCAAAACCCAAATTTCGTCGCCAGAAAATGCTAGCTAGAAAAACAGTTGCATCTGGTTCTTTGAGGAAAGTCTTGAACGAAAAACTACAGGCTAGTCAAAGGAAGGAAGTTACAACCAAAGAAAGCGACTCAAGCTCTGAATCTGAGAAATTTATCTCTGCCAGTGAAGGAGAAGAACCTGGGTCTTCTGACACTGACAAGAGTCAAGAAACCCCAAGAGAGGTAAACACTTGCTTATTGTTTTCTGATGTATTAGAAAGGGAGGATAATATTTTTGTTCTGGTAGGGACTGCTAAAAATGTTGATGGGGCTGAATCTAGTAAAATAAGAAAGAAAAAGAAAGGGAAAGTTTTAGCTATATGTGGTAGTGGAGAAGAGAGAGGCATGAAGTCAGGGGGAAATGGGTCAGGTGAAGCTGCTGAGGGTCTGATAAATTTGAGTGAACAACCAGATGAACCTGGTTCATCTATGGAGGAGACTTTGGCAGATATGCTAAAGAAAGTTGAAGCCAGTTATGATCCAAAGAAACGCAAGGCCTCCTCACAAAGGACCCCTGTTGCGTCCAAACCAACTAAGAAGAGCAAAGTTTCATCACCTAAGTCTGCTGCACCTAGGGTAGAGCCACAAGAAGTAGGGTGAGGCAAAGTGAAGCAGAACTGCAAAAGGCATTAGATGAGAGTAAGAAAAAGAAGAAAGAAAAGGGAAAAGCAAAAATGGTTGAAAGTTCTGAGGCTGCTGTAGAAGAGGAAGAGGAAGAGGAAGAGATGGAACTGGTCTATCAAGAGAGAAGTACGACTGTAGAAGTTCCCACTGCCAAATCAAAGAGAACTAGGTCTTCTGCAAAGAAGCCCTCCAAGTCTGTACCTGCTGAATCCTCTCTAGCTAAAAGAACTAGGTCAGCTGCAAAGGGAAAACAAGTGCAAGTTGAGGAAGAAGAGGATGAAGAGTGGAGTGAAGTAGAAGGAGAAGAAGAGTCAGAGCAGGAACAAGATAGGTTTGTCAATTTTGGCAAACGAAAAATTTTGAAAGGTAGATTGCTCAAAGACCTGGAGGAGCCAGGCATGGTAAGATTGTTGACTTCACTAGAGGCACAAGGATGGAAGGACATGGTCCTTCAGATGGATGGAAGATTGGCCAGAAAAGAACTTGTTGAATTCATGGCTAATGGGACTGTGTATAATGGGCTGGTAACCAGTATAGTGAAGGGGGTAAAGGTGAAATTTGATGCACCTAAGTTAGGTAGAATCCTAAACATTCCAAGTGAGGGCTATGATGATTACACAAGGCAAAAGTGGCCTTGCCTGGATGGTCTGCCTATTGAACTTCTAATCACTAGGAACTTCTGTGACACTACAGATGCTGAGGAGGTTCCTGAAGCAAGGGCTGTTCAAAAGAGTGAGATGAGGCCAGAGCATAAAGTGCTCTTTGAATTTGTAAACAAATGCCTGCTGCCTAGAAAGGAAAGGAGGCACACAGCAAACTACATGGACCTGGTCCTCATGCAGTGCTTGGTGGAAGGATAGCAGATCAACTTGCCTGCTTTCATTGTTAAGCTGCTAGACAGGGTTCTCAATGGTTCAAAGGCTCATGCCATCCCCGATGGGTTTATTTCTGACAGCTGTGCTGGACAAGCTGAACGTTCCCTTGAAGAAATGGGAGATGGCTTCTAGCAAAGAGCATTTTGGCATCAAGACTCTTCAGTCCTGTGATTATATCCTCAGTGTAGGCCCTGTTGAACTTGGTTCATAAGTGAAGACTCCAGTAAATAGCAAGGTCAGAGCTTTGGTTCAGGAGGTAGGGACAAAGGATGCTGAGATTGCAAGGCTTCAAGCTCGAGTTGTTGGACTGGAAGAAGAGAGGAATGGGTTAAGAGCTGAACTTGCAAAGGAAAAAGAAAAGAGTGAAGGAATGCTCCAAACCATGCTTAATCTGCTACAAACCCAATCCTCTAGCTCCTCAAAGCCTTAGGTTTCCTTGTCCTGTTCTAAACCAGTCTAGAAAACCCCCCAGTGACCCAGATTCGGGACTTTCTTTTGTTTTTGCTCATGGTTGGTAGTTTTTGTTCTTTCTTTTTGTGGACTGTTATGTAGAAGCACTGCTTATCAATGACAATGTGCATTTCTCTTGCTTTATGTTAATTTTGATCTTTATAGTTATTTTTTGTCAAGATGATTTTTGATTAACTAAAGCATGCTTTCACTTGCAGTTGCCCCAGTGGCCATGAGTACTAATTAATATTCTGGGATTCACATTATTTATGCAACTTTTCGATGATGCCAAAAGGGGGAAGATATTGTGCTTAAACTCTATTATCTGAACAGAACTCTATTATCTGAACAGTGATGTTTATGACCTAATTAAATCTGGCCCTTAATGATAGGTTAAAAAAAAATTTAAGTGTTGATATTTCAGCTGAGTTCCGCAGGTTCTCTGATCAGTAAAAGCACAGAGTTTGTCATCATCAAAAAGGGGGAATTTATTGGCCCAAGTTCAGTTGATGTTTTGAAGATTGACAAATGAACTCAGTAATGGACCTGGTCTATCTGGTGAAACACAGTGTTTATCAACCATTGCATATGAGATGCACGTGAGGAAGATATACCGTAGAGATCAAGCAACAATATCTTCTGAACTAAATCGAAAAGATTGCAGTTGGGATAAGGAGAACAGTCTCCTTATGAGGAGAGAACACAATCCTAATCTAGGATAAGGGTTGGAGTTTGTATTGGTCAAGGACTCAAAATTGTCTAAGGATAAGCAATAGAGTCTCAATCAAACTCTAATTACTAACTCAATAAATAACTGAGTTTGTTCTCTTTTACAGGCATTGCACATACGCAGAAGTAAAACATAATTGAGAGCAAAAGAGCAAGTCTGTTTTGAAAGCAATATATGTGAGATATAAGTGTGCACTCCTGAAGCTACTTGAACGAGAGAGAAGAACCAGTTCCATTGTGTTTATTCTTATTCTAGTTCAATTGTAGTAGGAATTTCTGTTTGTACCTTTCAGCTTATTTAGAAGCAATTGTATTAGGTACTTTGAGTATTCAAGTTAGAGTTAACTTGAAAGTGTCGCAACAGTTGAGGCTGTGTGCCACACTAGGATTAGAGTTAATCCTTAGGTTTACAAAGAGTTTTTGTAAATGCTGTTTTGGCTCAGTGATTTTAGTGGAAGTTTGGGAAAATCCTACTGAGTAGTAGGTCGTGGTTTTTTCACCTTTTGAGCCAGGTGTTTTCCACGTAAAAATCTCTGTGTTCTTTAGTTTATGCATTTATTATTCCGCAAACTGCAATAGTTAGAACACCTAGAAGAACCAGGTTCTTCTAGAGCGAAAATTGGGTAGCACACAAATCACCCCCCCTCTTGTGTGGTATTGACGTTTAGAACATCAATTGGTATCAGAGCAGGTTATCCTTGAAGAGGTTAACACCTTAGGAAAGATCAACATGAGTGCACCACTTGGAAACTGGGAAGGGCAATCCACTGCTAGGCCTCCACTTTTCAATGGTCTCTACTACTCCTGGTGGAAGAATAGAATGAGAGACCACATCATGGGAGAAGACTGTGAGCTCTGGGACATCATCACTGATGGTCCTCTAGCCACAACAAAGAAAACTGCTGAAGGATTGGATGTTCCAAAGACAAGAGCTGATTGCACTGCTGAAGACTTAAAGAAGTGGGAAAAGAATGCTAAGGCCAAGAAGTGGCTAGTATGTGGACTTGGTCTAGATGAGTACAGCAGGATCCAAAGCTGTACCACTGCAAAGGAAATTTGGGACACCTTACAAGTGGCCCATGAAGGAACACCTCAGGTGAAGAGGTCAAGAGGAATACTGCTATATTCTCAATATGAGAATTTTTACATGAAGGATGG
>NW_017671746.1:0-2074 GCF_001879085.1 Nicotiana attenuata
GATGCTTCCCGATTGGGCTTGGAGCAGTATGATGCAGGATGGCAGGTATTGCTATGCTTCGAGACAGTTGAGATCCACGAGAAAAACTATGCGGTTCATGATCTAGAGTTGGCAGCGGTTGTTCATGCTTTAAAGATTTGGAGGCATTATCTATATGGTGTGACGTGTGAGGTGTACACGGATCACAAGAGCCTGCAGTATCTGTTCAAGCAGAAGGAGTTGAATGTGAGGCAAAGGAGATGGCTAGAGTTGTTGAAAGATTATGATGTTACTATCTTATATCACCCGGGTAAGGCCAATGTGGTGGCCGATGCATTAAGTAGGAAGTCTGCCAGCATGGGTAGTCTTGCGTATATTTCGGTCAGCCAGAGACCGCTTGCTTTAGATATTCAGGCGTTGGCCAATCGATTGGTGAGATTAGATATTTCTGAGCCCAGCAGAGTGTTAGCATGCATGGTCGCTCGTTCTTCTCTATTGGAGCGTATCCGTGATCGACAATTTGATGATCCCCATTTGTGTGTCCTGAGAGACACGGTGCAGCGTGGAGGTGCCACGAAGGTGACCTTAGATGATGATGGTGTTTTGAGATTACAGGGTCGACTTTGTGTGCCCAATGTTGATGGGATTCGAGAGTTGATCTTAGCGGAGGCCCATAGTTCTCGGTACTCTATTCACCCGGGCGCCGCGAAGATGTATCAGGACTTACGGCAGCATTATTGGTGGCGTAGGATGAAGAAGGATATTGTTGCGCATGTGGCTCGGTGTTTGAATTGTCAGCAGGTCAAGTATGAGCATCAGAGGCCCGGCAGTTTGTCTCAGAGGATTGAGCTTCCCGAGTGGAAGTGGGAGAGGATTACTATGGATTTCATTACTGGACTTCCGTTGACTCGGAAGAAGTTTGATGCTATTTGGGTCATTGTTGATAGGCTGACCAAGTCAGTGCATTTCATTCCAGTAGCAGTCTCCTATTCATCCGAGAGGTTAGCTGAGATTTATATCCGGGAGATTGTTCGCCTTCATGGTGTGCCAGTATCTATCATTTCGGATCGGGGTACGCAGTTTACCTCGCGCTTCTGGAGAGCGGTTCAGCGAGAGTTAGGTACCCAGGTTCAGTTGAGCACAGCGTTCCACCCTCAGACGGACGGTCAGTCCGAGCGGACTATTCAGATTTTGGAGGATATGCTTCGGGCCTGTGTCATTGATTTTGGAGGCTCGTGGGACCAGTTTTTGCCTTTAGCAGAGTTCGCCTACAACAACAGCTACCAGTCCAGCATTCAGATGGCTCCATATGAGGCGTTGTATGGTAGGCGATGTCGGTCTCCAGTCGGATGGTTCGAGCCGGGAGAGGCTCGGTTATTGGGTACAGACTTAGTTCAGGAGGCCTTAGATAAGGCCAAGATTATTCAGGAGAGGCTTCGTCCAGCTCAGTCTAGGCAGAAGAATTATGCAGACCGTAAGGTCTGAGATGTAGCTTTCATGATTGGTGAGCGAGTATTGCTCCGGGTGTCGCCCATGAAGGGCGTGATGAGATTCGGGAAGAAGGGCAAGCTTAGCCCTAGGTACATTGGTCCATTTGAGATTCTCGATCGTGTGGGAGAGGTGGCTTACAGACTTGCCTTGCCGCCCAGCTTGTCACCCGTGCATCCAGTGTTTCATTGTGTCCATGCTTCGGAGGTATCACCGCGATCCAGCCCATGTATTAGACTTCAGCACTGTCCAGTTGGACAGGGATCTGTCATATGAGGAGGAGCCAGTAGCTATTCTAGACCGGCAGGTTCGACAGCTGAGGTCGAAGAGTTTTCCTTCTGTTCGTGTTCAGTGGAGAGGTCAGCCCCCTGAGGCCTCGACCTGGGAGTCCGAGTCTGACATGCGGAGCCGTTATCCACATCTATTTCCTGACTCAGGTACTTCTTTCTTTTGTCCGTTCGAGGACGTAACGGTTGTTTTACGAGGTGGAGGATGTGACGACCCAAGGGTCATCACCTGTTTCCTCATTCATTCTGTGCTTCCGAGGTCCTTGAAAACTCTCATTTTTACGTTGCCTCGATTTGCGTGCGTCAGTTCCGAGCGCATA
>NW_017671746.1:2805-22445 GCF_001879085.1 Nicotiana attenuata
AATTTTTAAGTCAAAAACAAACCAGTCGACGGGAAAAACATATCACTTCACGAACTCTTCCTTCTCCAAAGTCCTAGGGCGAATTTTAGAGCACTTCTTCATCAAAGCTTCTTGGGTAAGCATTGTTTAACTTGTTTTCTTCAATTTCCTTCATTAATTACTGAAATCCTAGCCCTAAATTATGAAATCAAGGTAGAAATTATGGGTTTTGGGTAGAGTTAGGGTTTTGAGAATTTTGGGTGATTCAACCTCAATTTGGGGTCGAATCTTAAAACAAATTTTGTATTTGGACTCGTTGGGTTATGGGTGATCGGGTTTTGGTCCGAGCCTCGAGTTTGGACCATGTGGGCCCGGTGTCTAATTTTTGTATTTTTGGAAGAATGCTAGGAAATTCATATCTAGGCTATGGGATGTTGCCCTTGAGTCTTTATTGATATTATTGAATTAATCATGCCTAGATATCACTGTTTCGGAGTCGGATTGTAGAGGAAAGGCGGTCTTTGAAGGTTGATTGCTATTCTTGGGACCGAGGTAAGTGTTTGGTTTAACCCTAGCTTGAGGGAATAGGAGTTGAGTCTTGTTGCTAATTGCTATGTGATCGAGTACGATGTATAGGCATGGTGACGAGTATCTATACATTGGTGTCTAGCATGACCGTGAGTCTTTATAATGTGATTATCGTGACTTGGTTGTGAACTCCGTGTTTATTGGAGGATTTCTATTTGTTATGAATAACATGTGAACGGTAATATGATCACTTGATTCCTGGGAGCATTGGCTCGAATTGTGATACGAATATTGAAAGCATACGAAATGACTTGATTCTTTGGAGCGTTGGCTCAAAATAGTAAAGTGAATTAAAAGAAAAGAAAAGTAAGAAAGAGAAAGCGTTGTTGATCATTCCCTTGCCGGGACGTCTGGTTGAACTTGTTGGGTTCTTTCCCTTGCCGGGATGTTTGTCCAATATTTGCTTATTTTATGCCTTTAATTGTGACTGTTGTTTGGGGAGTCAGACTGTTAAATGATATTGAGGATCGGGTTGCGCGCCCCAACAATGATATTGAGCGACGGGTTGCACGCCGCAGTAATAATATGTGAGGATCGGGTTGCGCGCCGCAACAATGATACATGATAAATGATATGGGTCGAGTTGCACGCCGCAACAATGATATTGTGGAGCGGGTTGCACGCCGCAACAATGGTAATTAAGGACCGAGTTGCACGCCGCAACAATTATTGATACAAATGTGCTTATTGTTGGTATTAGATTCTTGCTCGCTGTAAATTCTAAGTTGCTTTAGTTTGTTACTCTGGATTATTGTTATTGTTGTAACTCCCCATAGCATGTTTCCCCTCCCATGTTGGTAATTGCTTTATATTCGATCTCCGCTGTATATTTATAACTGCACAGGCTTATGTGGTGTCCAGTCTAGCCTCGTCATTACTTCGCCGGGGTTAGGCTAGACACTTACCAGCACATGGGGTCGGTTGTACTGATGCTACACTTCTGTGCATTTTTGCACAGGTCCAGGTTTTGAGGAGCAGCAGCAGCAGTAGTGCGGGAGCAGGCTTTCATTATCACGAGACTGAGGTAGCCTTGCAGGCGTCCGCAGGCCCGGCGTCTCTTCTTTATGTTTTCCTTTTTAACTGTTGCCTCATTGTTTTCGAGACAGACAGCTGTTATAATTCTTTCAGACCTTTGTATTTAGTTTATTCTTAGTGGTTCGTGAGTAATGTGACACCAAATCTTGGGTAGAGACTATTGTTGACTG
This sequence comes from Nicotiana attenuata, assembly GCF_001879085.1. Classification (NCBI taxonomy): domain Eukaryota; kingdom Viridiplantae; phylum Streptophyta; class Magnoliopsida; order Solanales; family Solanaceae; genus Nicotiana; species Nicotiana attenuata. Next base: position 4,578 of record NW_017671746.1, read on the forward strand.
TTCCGCATTTTGATTCAGATTTATAAATCAGACTTCCGCTATTATTCTTAGTAAATTTTCTTTTGTTCTATATTGATGCTATAAATGGTTAAAATAATTGTTTGGTGATGAAAAAGGTAAATAAGTTGGCTTGCCTAGCTACCACGAGTAGGCGCCATCACGATCCCGATGGTGGAAAATCCGGGTCGTGACACTGGCCTAAAGTTTTACCCGGAGTTTTATGGGCATATCGAACAACAGCAAAAACGAGCACAGGAGAAACACCCTTTTCATTAGTTTACGGAGCTGAGGCTTTGATTCCATTTGAGATAGGAAACCAAGCACACGATTCATGCAAGCGACACAAGAATCTAATGACGAAGAGATGCGGGTCAATTTGGATCTACTGGAAGGTAGGAGAGAAGCTGCATTAATAAGAATGGCAGCACAAAAACAAGTAATAGAACGATATTACAACAGGAGAGCACGCCTCAGATACTTCAAAATTGGGGACTTCGTGCTTAAAAAGGTTTTTCAATCCACAAAGGCAGCCAACACGGGTAAATTGAGTCCAACTTGGGAAGGACCCTATAGAGTTCGTGATATTGCAGGCAAGGGAGCATATGAATTGGAGACAATGGATGGCAAAGTTTTGCCTTCACATTGGAATGTTGTTCAGTTGAAGAGATATTACTTCTAAGGAATATCCACGGTCAGGTATCACCATTTTACGTTTAATTTTTTGAATTGTTAAAATTTTACTAACGATTTTAGATGATAGGCAAAAAGCTAGCCCGTACTAAATGATGAGTCACGACCTGTAAGGCACACGGAATAACCTAAAATTCCTGGCCTAGGGTTACAATTATTTTGATAGAAATTTAAACGGGTTAAGCAGTCTTCATCTATAATCGTACCTCCGAGTCCCGTATGTGTTTCCTTTTCAGGAAAATGACCAACTAAGAGAAACTATCAAGTGCTCGAGGCTTCATACTTCAACACTCAAACACTTGGGGGATTACATAATATACATAAGTATATATAAAGAAGGCAGAGAAGATTGAAGAAAAATCGAGCCTGAAAAAGGTCAAGTGCAGAGTAATACAAGTCACATGAAGTCATGAGCCAAGGCTAAAGAAAACCTTACTGTAGTTAGGGTAAAAGCTATGTACTAAAGCAGGTTATAAAAAAACCTTGCATTTATTGTTCTAAAACGGGTTATAAAGAAAAACCTCGTGTTTATTATTTTTTCTTAAAAATCTGTTACAAGGAAAAACAGTTACGAGAAAGTTATAGATGTAATTCAAATACATGTAAGATGTTATTCAAAACTTGTCAAGGTTCAAAATAAAAACATGTCAATGTTATTCCAAAGAAACATGTGTGTTCCTATTTCTTTTATCATATGTTAAAACCATTATGAAGTTGAGACGTCTTCTTCATTAAGTGTCGAAATATAAAAGGGCCCTCTTTTATAAAACTCATGTTTAAAACAATTTAGTCAAGAGATTAACAGAAGCATTTTTTAAAGAGCAAAAATGCAAGCTATTTTATAAGTCCTTAAAAATAAAGGCAAGAATAGAATAAACAAAAGTCTAAGATAATAACATCAAAAACTTCTTAAATACTTAAGATTAAGTGCGAACTTAATCAAAAAACTGTGAAATTGTTTATGCAGAATTGCCCCACAAAAGACTTGGGGACTTGCGTTCTAAAAATAAACCCTTAGATGAAGCCAAGGGTTTCTAACATGATTTTCCAAAGAGGTGCCTGCAGCAAAAACAAGGAATTCAAAATAAATTTTCTAAGAAGATGTAGTAACTGAAGAAGAAGCATCAACAGCAACGGGCTCAACTTGGGCAGGAGCTTCATCGGCGACAACAGGCTCGACTTGAGTAAGGGCTTCAGTAGAGGTAGTTTCAACTTGGCTTGTAGCAGTGGGCTCGATTGGTCTTGAAGAAGATGCGATACCCGCATGAACCTCAACCACGGGAGCTTCAATCACAGGTGAAGGGAAGTCCTGCGGTTGCTGAGCTTGTTCTATGGTTTCATTGACCTTAGCTAATTCAGCCTCCAGGTCAAAACTTTCTTGCCCAACTTCAAGTAAGGTATCACGACGGGAATTCAAAAAATCCCAACTCACCTCAACGTCAAATTTTTCTTCAAGGATCTCATAATCCTTTTCCCAAGCAGCGACCTCACTTTTGAGCTCTTAATCTCAGCCAAGGCAGAATTACAAGAAGTTTGAAAGGAAGCATGTGAGCTCTCTAAAGCACGTACCTTATCAACAAAAACTCGAAGTTCCTCTTGTGGCTGGGTTAGGTTTTGCACAAGTTCCCTAGCATAAACCTCTTTTTGAACTAATAGAGCCTTTAATGCCCTATTCTCCTCGCTAGCCTTGGATAGCTGTTCTGAAAAGGAAGATTCAAGGCGTTCTTTTTCCTTCTCAGCTTGGCTCGAGGAAGCCTTGATAATCGCCAGCCCCGAAGTTAATGCTCGTACTTGCTGTTCTAAGGTACTTCTTCTCTCTTATAAATCCTCCATGTCGATTTGAGCGCTGTCAAACTGTTCCTTCCAGTTGTTTGCCTCCAACTGGGAATCACGGGCAGCCTTCTCTGCATCATGAGCAGCCTTCTCCAAATCACGTGCTACCTTCTCCAAGAGGGAGATTCTGCTCATCAGCTCAGTGCCAATAAGATTGGCCTACGTAAAAAAAAAAAGTAAGAATTCCAAAGTCAAAAATTTTTACAGAATGGAGAAAAGTAGGAAAGAAAAATACCTTTAAAGTGGCATGCACTATGTCATTCATGAGGGTCAGGTTGCTATGATTTTCAAGCTTTGCTTTCTCAATAGGGCCGATCAAAGGCTCGAGCCAAATATCAGCTTGACCGGACTTTCTCAAGAGGCTGTTGTTAGCAAGAACCTCAATGGTTACGCTCCTCATAGCAGTACTCCTACTTGAATAGCCCACCTCCGTATGGTGAACGATAGGTGGAGGAATTGCCAAAGGAGGAGCGGTGGAAGGAGTAAAAACAATGGAAGAAGGAACAGAAGCAACAGTTGATGAAGGTAAAGAAGCAATCACAGGTACAGGAGATGAAAAGGAAGATAAGGGAAGCTCGTCTAGAACAGGTCCTAAGTTTTCACTACCAAAACCACTAACAAAAAGTTGATCGATCGACTCACGAGTGTCGTGAGGAGAGACATCATCATCAGGAATGATAACTGGAGTAACAACAGGCTCGGAAAGAGACAGATGAGGGGAGACTTCAGCCTCGTCATCAGAGACGATATGTCTCCTGGCTCGTGGTCTCATCACCAGGGAGCCCTCATCTTCTTCCTCTGAATCTTCTTCCTCAGTAGCTTTTCTTTTTGCAGAAGCCAAGAATATATCTTGGGCTGAAGAGGTACGAGTACTCAAAGAGTCACGAGAAGCCATGATTGCCTCTGCAGTGACTCCTCGAATAGCAAATCCTGATAAAAAGAAGGATAAAAGTTAGAACAAAGAAAATATTTATATACAGACAAGGTAAAATAGAAACTCTTACCATGAGTTTTTACTTTCCAACCGTAACGGTTGGAAAGGTTTTTCCACGACCTACCCTCCATTGGAGCGGTCTTCAACAATTTTCCTACCCAACCACGGAAGTTGGGCACAGTCTCCACAATACCCATGGTTGCTGAGAAAAGAAAAAAAAGCGACATTAGAAAAGTTGATAAAGCTTGAAAGGAAAAGGCACGAGGAAGATTTAACACTTACGTGCAAAGTTCCACTTCTCAGGGAAGGGAACGTTATTTTCACCCACCAAACCAGCAGTGGGGGCAGCAACAAACCGAGCATACCAGCCACGGTCTTTATCGTCCTTGGGGCTCACTAAAACCCTCTTGCTCCTGCCTGCTAGGGTAAACACGCCGTTGCGAAAAAGCCTAGGGGAAAAGAGATGAATTAGGTGGGGAAAAGTAAATTCAACATCCGCCAGGTTAGTGAGGTGCCTCAAGCAGGCGACAGCCCTCCAAACAATCGGACCAATTTGACCCAAACACACGTTGAAAAAACGGCAAAAGTCTAGAATGACCGGGTCAATGGCCGATTTAAACCCTAGAGTGAAAGGGTATGTGTAAACAAAAGAGAATCTGATTAAGTAAGAAGTGATCCTTTGATTTGGGTTAGGAATGATAATTGGAAAGTCGTCACTCCAGTAACAATCCTTACGAATTATGGGAGTTAAAATATTTGTAATTTGAGTGGGGAAAGCGTCAGCACGATCTAAAGAGGCAACTTGGGTCCTGAGAGATTCTCTATCATGGTGAAAAGTAATTTTTGTTGGGACTATTTCTTCAACTAGAGGCTCACGAAGGGGCTCAGAGGAGTCTTTATTCCTAGAAGAAGATCTCTGAGAAAGGGAACCTCTAGTCCTAGAAGAGGGACCCGAGCTAGTAGAAGGAGTGGATGTGCTACCACCACGAGCAGACCCCAAGCTACGGAGTCTACCCCCTCTTCTATGCCTAATAGGAGCATTAGAGAAGTTATCTAAAATGGGGTTTCTCCTAGGGTTAGGGTTTGGTGAAGCCATGACAAAGAAGATTGAAGTAGAGCAGAAGAGAATAAGAGATTTTTGAAGAATTAAAGTGTTTGACACGCTTTATGTGGTAAAAGACAAGTAAAGAAGTTATATTTATACTAATGGGTAACCGGCAAAAGGAAAAAGTATAATGATGGAAGAGCTATAATAATGATAACTGACACTTCGTGAATAGGGAAGCCGAAAAGAAAGCCTAAAAAGTGCTGCAAAATTGAAGAACCAATAAGAGGATGACACGTGTCTAATGCATTAAATGGAAATGACAATTGAAGCGTCGATTCTGTCAGAGCATTAATGGTGACAAAAATTCTCTTTTAAATGAATTCCACTTCCCAAATATTCAAACTGATGAATAAATGGAAAGTGGGGGGACTATCTGTATTGGGAAAAATTATATTTATATATATGATGACGTGTCAGGACACGTGGATTGATCAAATGGTCAATGAATCACAATTAGACACGATTCAAGAATTGTAAAACAGACACGAGCAAAGAAGGAGGAAGAGGCACGGGACATCAGATAAGTAGCACGGCGCCCGTACCTATTTAAATCATTTATATCCGGGCATCAGAAGGAATGAATCTAGTTATAAAAAAGAGTGCAGATACAACATTTAATGAGTATTAAATGCTGAGTCCGTTAAGGAATATATATATTCAATGTAATGATTGTGTAACGTAGCATTCAATGTCTTTAATTATTCATAATAGCCTCATTATGATTTGGGCATAACGTACATTCTCAAAGGTACCTATAAAAAGGAGATATATGATCAGATGTAGGGGACACGAAAGACTATTGAAATATACATTGGTATCATTCGTTTTTCTTGATTATTATATTGCTACTCAGAATTATTTTCTTTTATTCATTTCCTTGATTATCAGTAACCCGAGTTCTTCTAAATTTTAGCTTTGACTAAAATTCCATTTTTTGGTTAAACATACGTAGTCCTCAAGTAATAGAGTAGTGAGTAGAGTATCGTTCCTACAAAAACTTATGATCAACTTTTGACTGATTCAAACTCAACCAACTTATCGATTCAAGAGATTTTTTCACAAAATATGTAAGTGACTAATTTACTACCTAAAAAACTATCAAGCAATGAAATAACTAAAAATCGACCACAACACTTAAGCAATTTTGGGTAACAATCAGTAGGAGAGGATATTCCAGGGCCATAGGCTAGCTAACAATCATGTTGCGTTCTTGGCTTAAAATGACTAATTGAATTATCTGGATTGTTAATTGACAGGGTTGATATTACTCATAAGAATCTGTCGAGTTCTTACTCGCCTATTCAAGCTAACTTAATGCCTATATGTCTATGGAATTAAGATTAACAAGAATGCATTTACAATTCCTGTATCTCAACCAAGCAAGGCTATTCGGTATATTTCTATCCTAATTGCAAATCCGTTCCCCGGTTTTCAGGTTCAAGAACTATTTAATTCTATATGAATCTAGAATTTCCACTTTCGAGTTCAACTCTAAATTCGTAGATAGTATTTCATTGTTAGCTACTCAGCAAAATAATTAAGAGCAGAATTAAATAAATAACCATATATGATAAACTCAAACTCGTCAAATTAAACTTCGATCATCACATTTATGTAGCACCCATGACCCCAGAATATTAGGGTTCTTAGCCATTGATGTTCATACAATCATCAAAAATAATATTGTTAAACATAAAATCAATGAATACTAGAATAAGAATGGAACAATTGATCAAATCTGTGCTCGCGAGTGTTCCGTACTTTTGTTTTCCTCTCCAATTAAGCTACCCTTTCCAAGCCGAAATAGGAAACTACTCTGCGATTTTTATACACACGCGCCGCGCGGCGCATCCCGCGACGTGCTTGTGGAGTTTATTAGCGGGCATTCCATTTTTTAGTCAGGAAAGTTTTCACTGCCGCGTCGCGCCCTACAGCGCCTCATGCGGGCGCGACAGTGTTATTTTCTCAGAGTGAAATTGTTTCATCCTTTTTTGACGTCCAGACTTGGTACACGACCTCCGAACACGACCCCGTCTTAATTTATTGGGTTTTTACTCAGACTTCAAAGCTCGAAATTGATCGATTTAGCTCCAAATTAACTTTTGAACTCCGAATCACTTCCTGCAAGGCATAAAATACGTACTAAGTGCAATTCACTTTCATTTAAACTCAAACACATTTAAAATGCATGATTAACTTGAGTCTCATCAGATTAACTTGAAAATGCGGAGAGTAAATTTCAGTTTATTATCATTTTATTATTTATACTTCTATTTTATTTTTTTAGTCGTACTAGTAACTTTTATTATACCTTTTTAGGCAGATGCGAGAAGAGTCAAGAAGGAAGCTGAAATTGTTTAAAAGGGTGGTGCTACCTACAAGGTTGGATCCTTAATTACGTGTGATCATACCTGTGCATTTAATTTGTTCAATTCTGTCACATGAAGCTTCCATTGCTCATAATTAGTCCAAACCATAGGCTAATCAATGAAATATAAAAATAAGAAAGCCTTTGTGAAAGGTTATGAAAGTAGTTGTCAAAGACATTCACACTAAGAGGCCATATATATTTCCAATAAGAAAAATGAATTTGGGTATTTGCAGCCACTTGAGACAAACTTCGAGTCAAGAACATTAACCAAGAATTTCCAACTAAACCCTTCATTCCTCACTGATTCTCTTCTATGACAATGTATCATAGAAATGAATTTGGGTATTCGGTAGGTTGATTGGATAGCGACGAAGCTAGAAATTTTTTCAAAAGTATTCAAATTTGAAAGAAGTAAAAAGAAAATTCTGACAAAAATATTCAATATGTGTTATATACCTCTAAAACATAATATTTTACATATATACACAACACAATTTTTTGTTGGACTTTAAGCCATTGGGCTTTAAAGTAGAAGAAGTGTGAATTGGAAATGGAGGGAAATAAAATGGAGGGAAATTGAAAATTTGAAGAAGTGAACTTTTGTCTTGCACTTTGTCCCTCATTGGTGAGGGACAACCACATTTGTGTGCTTATATATAGAATCACTTCTTAAAGCTTATAAAAGGAGTTGAAGAGAATGAATCCTCGTGCCGTCGTCGTCGCTCGCTCGGCTTCGGCTTCGGCTTCGGCTTCGGCCTCGACTTTGTCAAATGATCGATAAGATTATTTTTGACAAAATTTATTTAATTATTTAATAATTAATTAAATGCCAAATCACTGCTGAAAATACGCCAGAACACTGCTGCTGAAGGTTCAGAAAACCCCTCTGACCGCGGTTCTGCCGCGACCGCGGTAGAACCGCGGCAGGCAGCGTATTCTTCTGAAAAGGCACCTTTTCCAAACACCTCTTCTGATAATTGCCTATAAATTCTGAGGCAAGACTCCATTTTCTATACACGAAAAACACTCAAGAACTTCTTTCTTTCTAAATATACTGCATCCTAATTCGCAGTCTCTCTCTCTCAAATTCGTAAGTGTGATTTTGCTCCGTTCTTTGAGTTCGTTGGTATCCTGCAGTTTGTATTGCCACTGTTGCAGGAAGGTTTATTCCGTTTTATCCTGGAAGGATTTAATCCATTACCTTGGCAACGTATGAGGGGGTTAAAATTCCTTAAGGACACACAAGAAAATTGTGGACTCGGAATATTTCTTAAACTCTTCTGTTTTTCCAGTTTCTTTTATCTTTCTAACAGTTTTGTCTGATTTTTGGTCTTAACACAGTAACCCTCATATTTTTCGACGAAGGGTGGTCAGTTGACCACCCTTGAAGCCGCAGTGATTGGATCCTTAAAAATGACATTAGAAAATCCGTAAAAACTTTTGGCATATGGTATTTATCAAAATAAGCAATTGAACCGTATTAAAGTGAAAATACATACAATACAATCATGATTACGTAACAAATGTATATTAAAAAAAAACTTATATTTTGCATTCATTATCTTGACGTAAATATCAAATAAGAGTAAGTTTTTATAATCATGTCACATGAAGCTTCCAATGGCTCATATGGTCAATCTGACCGAAGAAGATGAAAGTAGTTTATAACTAGTTATAAAAGAGACATTGAAATAAAACAAAGTTATCTGCAGCCAATTGAGACAAACCTTGAATCCAGAACATAAACCACGAATTTTCAACTAATACTCTTGATTTCCTGTGAAACTTCTCTTCATTTCTTAATTTCCTGTTTGTTACTCTTCTACTCCAGTTTTCTAACCCTGAAAAAGTTTATTTACGCTTAACATTTACACCAAATCACATTAATATTTATTATAGTTAAGTGATAAATTGAAGTTAGATAACATTTTTATTAATAACAGTTAAGTAATAAAAGTTCAACAAAAACACGTGTATATTTTTATTAGTTTTGACTTAAACGCTAGGGATTTCAACAACAACAACAACCCAGTAAAATCTCACGAGTGGGGTCTGGGGAGGATAGTGTGTACGCAGACCTTACCCCTACCCCGAAGGGGTAGAGAGGCTGTTTCCGAAAGATCTTCGACTCAAGATAATAAAAAGAAGACAAAAGGAGAGGATATTAGATTCATCACGGAGATCATAGGAAAAATAGGAACATAAAATGCAGAAGAAAAATGCAAAGCAAAAACGGTGGTTAGTAAATGGATCCAACGTCGAAAAAGAAAATAAAATGACACGACATTGCCCCTAGCTCTTCTTAGACAAAACCCTACCGGACTAGGCTCACAAAGGTACAAAGTAACGTAAGACTCAACTACCGCCTAGCCTACAACCGTAATACTCGACCTCCACAACGTCCTTGTCCTCGAAAATCTGAAGTCTCGCCATATCCTGCCTGATCACCTCTCTCCAATACTTCTTAGGCCGCCCTCTACCTCTTCTCGTGCCTTCCACAACCAGTCGCTCACACCTCCTTACTGGAGCATCTGGGCTTCTCCTTTGTACATGCCCGAACCATCTGAGACTCGCTTCCCGCATCTTGTCCTCAATGGGAGCCACGTGCACCTTCTCCCGAATATCATCATTCCTAATCTTATCTATCCTAGTGTGCCCGCACATCCACCTCAACTTCCTCATCTCTGCTACTTTCATCTTTTGGATATGTGAGTTCTTAACAAGCCAACACTCAGCCCCATACATCATGGTCGGTCTAACCACCGCTTTGTAGAACTTACCTTTGAGTATCGCTGGCACTCTCTTGTCATACAAGACTCCAGATGCTAACCTCCACTTCATCCATCCTACCCCAATACGGTGTGTGACATCCTCGTCGATCTCCCCTCCCCCGTGGATAATCGAACCAAGGTACTTGAAGCTGTCTTTACTTGGGATAACCTGTGACTCAAGCCTCACATCGACGTCCACTTCCCCCGGCTCAGCGCTGAACTTACAGTCGAGGTATTCTGTCTTCGTTCTGCTTAGCTTGAAACCCTTAGACTCAAGAGTCTGTCTCCAAACTTCCAATAAGCGACTAAACCGACCGAACCGTACCGCACCGAACCGATTTTTATTTTATTTTTTTTAAAAAAAAACCGTAGATTCTTATACAAATCTACAACCGTACCGATAATTAGTGTAGGTTTTTTATTTTATAAAAATAAGTCGAAAAAATACCGAACAGTACCGAATAAATTTATATGTGAAAATATTTATCTATTAGTTTAAAAATAATAAAATATTAAATTTTTCCTTGGGCCATGAAATTATGAAAATGGGTACAAGCCAATAAGTAATTAAAATCAAAATCCTAATTCCCAAACCTATTACTTCTACTGAAAATAAATTATTTCCAGCATATTTACTAACAACACACAGTATTCTAGCGATTATGAGTAGCAAACTACAATGTATTGAATATGTTTTCCTTTCGTTTGATTTATATTTATGAATATTTAATTTTCTATAGATTTTATTCTTGAGTCCCAGCTTGGTTAATATCTTTCTACTCCTGTGATTTATCTTTTCTTTATCTTTGCTAGTTTCTTTTACGTTGCTCTAGAGAAGTGGATGGATCTATACTCTAGCCATCTTTTATATTTTTTAATTCATCACCATTTAAACAGTAAAACTGTCTAGAGAGTTTTGCTAAGTCCTATAAAAGTATGTATACTACTTTTACCAGTGACTTTTACATGACATTTAAAATAATATTGAAACTTAACCATACCGTACCGATACCGAAGAGAAACTGACATAATTGGGACGGTTTCGAAAAGTTTAATTTTGGTTATACATAATAGAATAACGGAAAAATTAATATGGTATAAATTTTATAAAATAACCATCCGAACCGAACATTGACACCCCGTACACTTTTTCATGGAAATAAAATTATCTTCTCTGTTTTTTTCTCCATTAGTAGAAGTTAAGAGACATTTGTAAAATATCAAAATTTCCCCCGTGAGACTGTCAACCGTTAAACCCGTATGAACGTGGAATCCCAAGAAATCCACTTTCACTGAATTACGTGTAAAATAATTAAATAAATGAAAAAGTGAATCAACAAAAAAAAAAAAAAAAAAAAAATAAAAGAACTACAAGGCGTCCCCCTCAAGGAATCGTCAAATGCCTTTCTCTTCCTAAGTTTTACCCAATCTAAATCGCTGTCACCCTTCATAAACCTCACCCCACCCCCTTACCCCACCCACCCCAATAGATAAGATATATACACCTACATACACAAATATATGTGTATATATATATATATAGAAGCTTGCACGTTCCTATAATAATCATACGACGAACTTGTTTCTCCCTTCTTCCTCTCCTTTCACGTTTCCCCCCATTATTACTTCTTTTTTCCCTCTCTCAGTTATATCTTTTTCCCCAGAATTTGAGATCCTTTCTTTGCACAAACGTAACTATATTCTCCTAATTTCCTTTTGCAGAATTTCCGCACCATTATCTTCTTCTCCATAATATTTATGCCATTTTTTAATACCCATTCAATTTTTTATTCAGAAATTTCATTGCAGTTCTTCAAATCCCTTTGAATCATTTCTTACATAGATCCCAAGTTCTTTTGGTTCTTTTCTCTCCCATTCCAAGGTTCCTTTTCAAGTTCAGCAAGTTAGTTTTCTTTTGATTCAATTTTTATGTGATATTTTTCAGAATTTGTTGCTAATGGGTGAGTGCTTGTGTTGTTTTTTAGGCATTTTGAAGAAAGATGTTGGGAGAATTCATCACTAGCAGTTTAGTGTATGTGATCTGTTTTTGTCTTCTTCTTCTTCTTTTTCTTTCTATTGCTTTGATTCTTTTTTGGCTTTATTCTTTTTGTTTGTGTATGTGGGGTTTGGTGCATTTTTGACTTACTTGCGGATGAATGAATTTAACTTTGCATTTTGAAATTTTTGCAGATTGGTTCTTGGATATGCATACCCTGCTTTTGAATGTTTTAAGACTATTGAGAAGAACAAAGTTGATATTGAAGAACTCAGATTCTGGTGCCAATATTGGTAATAACCTTATTCCTTGTACGAATTGGGGGTTTGTTGCGAATTGGGGTTATGGGTGTTTGAACCATTTAGAAAGCAAAGTTGGCAAAAAGGGTTTTGTAGAAATAATTGGTTTTGAGTAGTCTTTTGACATGTTCAGGCTTTAGACTAATAAAAAATGTCAATTATTGAAACTTCTAATCAATTAATTTTCCTTTGATAAACTTTAGGTCAACCAATAATAAGAAAAGAATATTTAACTAGTCCATAATTGAGATAAGAGTAGTTAGCAATTTATAACTTCCCTTTTGAAAATGACAAGCATTATGAGATTCTAGTAACTAAATGGCAGGATCCATTCTTGAAAAAATAGCAAAAGATGTAGTAGTACATTAGAGAGGTTGAGTTTGTTGGGGTTGGTGGGATAGTCACAGTTTTGCTTCTTTCTAAACTTTTCCTATAATTCTTAGCATTGTTTAGTATTTTGATAGGTCACTATCCATCTATTTGAATAAGGTTATAGGTGAACTGTTTGGTCATCTACTTGTTCAATTGACTTAGTGGGACTTGATGATCTCCAATTAAAGCTTGATTAGTAGCAAATTGTGTCTTTTATCAGGATCATTGTTGCGGTGTTGAGAATTATTGAGAGCTTTGGTGATGTATTCATGGCATGGTATGAACTCTTTAGACCTTCCATCTGATACATGATCAAAGTCACACACAATCATTTATTTATGTTGTCATTTCAGGCTACCAATGTACAGTGAGGCAAAGTTGGCACTTATCATCTACTTATGGTATCCAAAAACAAAGGGTACAGGATACATATATGATGCCTTGTTGAAGCCATTTGTGTCAAAGCATGAACCAGAGATTGACAGGGGTTTTCTAGAGTTCAGAGCCAGGGCATTTGACTTGGCTATTTACTACTGGCACAATTGCACTGAATTGGGCCAAGCAAAATTCTTTCAATTGCTTGATTTTATAGCTGCTCCCTCTAGAAGAACTTCACATCTCAGCTCCGAGGTACTTCCATCTAACCATTTAAATGCTTGATGATCATATTTTCTTAATCTGGTGAATTTTTTGACAGTAGATTAGTTTTTTAAAAGCCCTTCAAGTGGACCATTTTCATTAACTCAAAATGTAGATTATGAGATACTATATAAAGGATTAAGAAAGTAAAAAGAGAAGGCAATAACATCCATAAAATGCGTATTCACACTTAGGGCTCGTTTGGTAGGGTGCATAAGAATGCGGAATACAGTGTATTAGTAATGGTGGTATTAGTTGTGCTTGCTTTAGTTATGCTTGCATTAGTTATGTTGACATATTTCTTATCCATTGTTTGGTTTGATGTATTAAAGCATTGCACAATTTCTAAAAGAATTGTTTGTTTACAAAAATGCCCTCAAAACCAGTCCATCACTCTATCTTTTTAGAAAAAACATATGTTAGGAATGTTTTTATATGAAAAAGTTTTAAAAAAATTATTTGATTTATCTACCTATATTGTAGTATAGAACTGAATATTTCTTTAAAAAAGAAAATATGCTAAGTATTTATTTATTTACTAGGGATATAATTTTATTTCTCACTATTTGGATTATTTTAAACTTGCATTAATATAATAGCATATTTTATCAAGCATAAATTTTGAAGGATAATTTTGTCGTTAACTAAGCTAATGCACGCATTAAAACCCATTGCATAGCTAATACCATGGTTTTCTATGCATTAGTTATGCTTAGGATAATACCAAATATGGTATATAACTAATGCTTGCATAACTAATGCATATGTTCAAAAAGTGTATCGAACAAGGTATTATTAATACACAAAGCTAATGCATGCATTATTTTATCTAATGCATCCAACCAAACTATCCCTAAGTATTTTAACAAAACCAATAGATGCAAGTCGTTCATCTTTTATACATACATTTATATGTATTCTCAATTTAGTTTATAGTTTCTAAGGTTTAATCTTGCTTTATTTGGTGCAAACACTATGTGGAATAAGTATTTTCTTTAATATTCCGTCCCAAGGGCGAGAATAGCACCAATAGAAAAATCGAAAATAATTTGAGATAAGAGTAAAGAAGCCAGTGAACAAATCCGTACTGGAGACTAAGAAGTCCATTTGCTAGGTCTTATTGTGGATCAGAATTCAGAATATTACCCTGGCCAGCCCATGAGATCATATTCGGCCGGTCCAACTTCTTTTTGAATCTTCGGCCACGATGTTTCAAAGTGGACTAACTTAGCTCCTCCATACTTTTTGACTTCCCTCGTATATCACGTCTGCTTCCTCAGACAAGATATATTCTGTTCATCTCATCTCCATGAAGCAAGAATTCTTGCCCATGCTGATACTACCAAATTTGATCTTCCTATTAATCATTTTGGATTCTCATAATCATCTTCATTGGTATAATCAATTTTTGGTATTATTATTACCATGTCACTAAATGAGTTCGTTTTAACCCATTCTTGAAATCTACATCCCTAGGAACGAGTGTATGGGCAATCCAAGATTTAAAGTTTATGAATTCTTTATACAATAATAATAGGGCTTACAGCCAAATAAATATTTAATGAACTTCTTAATATAAATATAGAATTTGGGCAAAACTATTGAATTCACGGGAACCCATAGGCTTAAGGTTAGATCCGTCCCGGCTTGCACTGCACTTGAACCATAGGAGGTATGAATTGCGTGAAAATCGTAGGAATGACGACAACAACAACAACTCAGTAAAATTTCACCAGTAGGGTCTGGAAATGATAGAATGTTCGTAAGAATGAGGCAGGTAAAAAAGAGTAACGAGAATGATAAGAGCAAAAAGGAAGAAAAGTAATAAGTAAATAAATAACAAAGAGCACATGTGGAGGCGTGGAGAAATAAGTAGCTAGAAGGGGCATGAACAAGTGAGGCTTATAAAAGATTGATCAAATGATTGAATGATAATTTCACCGGCGCGGTAAAGCGCTGAGCAAGTTTTCTTTATTATTATTACTCCTATTGAATAATAGGAATGACCTAGCTACATTTTGTCAGAGACTTTCATTGATCCCAGTAGTGATAATTCATGATCTTCACAAAGGCGTGATACAACCAAATGCGTTTTGGGTAATATGGTTAGTCACTACTGACTAGGGTCGACTAAGTTTTAATATTTTAAATTAGATGTTGATAAATATGAATTTTTAAGCGAATTATAAATTCATAGTATCAAACTGAACAGTAAGAGATTTTCTAGAATTAATTCTTGAGTTTCAAGCGCTAAAAGTCATAACTAATCAAAATTATAAAGTGAAAGCATTTGTTCAAACGCGTAAAAACTACGGATTGACACATTGATTTAAAATGTGAAATAAAACGAAACATGATGTATGTGACAACAAAACTCTAGGTTGATTGTAAAACTAAAATACAAAGACTTCAAAACTTAATCGCTTATTTCCGAACGTATCTTCAGATTAAATTACTAGGAACCATCGTTTTGAATAAAAATCCGATTTATAGACTTATTAATATTGAGAGATAATCTTACACGTTTCATATATCGTGACATATTCTCTATTCACCAAATAACCAAAATGCCCCAAACGAATATTACACTCTTTCAATAGAAAACCTTTTTTAATTCTCTAGGTATTCTGGTTTATTCGCTCACCACTTTTTCGCATCAATCAACACCAAGACAAACAATCATACAAATCAATGAATAGAAACACATTAATCACCGAATTATTACTCACCATTTATTTAATTACCACTTTATTTCCCACTATCACCATCATCAATTTCCTTGTTACTTCTTTTTGATATTTTAAACTTGTATGTATATAGAAAATCATAATTTTTAATTTTGTTGATCAATTCTCGCAGCAAAGAAATGGGACTGACCATTCTCGCGGAGCGCCACCTCCTTCGGCCCCACCAGCACCACCGTCATCATCATCCTTCAGTTTATTCAGGAGGAACAAGCCGCCGTCAGACAGGAGGCAGCCACCACCATCGCCACGGAGGCAGCCACCTCAATCGCCGCGGTCTTACTACGCTCACCGGTCAACTTTTCTTCCTTCTAAACCGGAAACGGTCCAAGTGCACCCGGAGGATCTTTCATTCCTAGACACAGACTATTTTGAATCCGGTTCGGACCATGCTGCCCG
Source organism: Nicotiana attenuata (assembly GCF_001879085.1). NCBI lineage: Eukaryota > Viridiplantae > Streptophyta > Magnoliopsida > Solanales > Solanaceae > Nicotiana > Nicotiana attenuata. The sequence goes on from NW_017671746.1 coordinate 20,734, forward strand.
GCCCAAATATAGGCGCAGTTAGTCAACAGATAGTTTACCAGAAATAGTAGTAAGAAAATTGTACATTGTAAATAAGCCAACAAAATAAAAATAAAAAGTAAACTCAGATTTTAAATATTTTTTATTGAACGTTTTTCCTGCTCCATTTGTTTTGTATTTTTTTTTCGGTTTTTCTGGAATTACATGAGAAAATGAAAGGCGTTGTACATTTATGACCCCAATTTTCAAACTAGAAGGTGACAAATCCAAAACGGAAGAATATATACTGTATATCGGGTCGGGTCACCCTAACAACCCGTTGTTTTTGTCGTTATCTGGAGCTCCGAACCCGAACAGCACGAAGAAGCCAATCAACAGCTTTAGTCAAGGGAGCAAAAATGTACCGATCAATGCAGTCAAGAATTCCGGCGACAGGATTATTGACAGGGAAGAAGAAGAGGCGGCCGAATAAGCTCCGGCCGGAGGAATCCTGTGAAGTCGACATCGGCTGGAGATAAGCCCAAGCGGCTTGCTTAACGAGACGATTCCGGATTGAAATCTCGGAACCGGATTGGGCTTGGTGAGGCGAAGTCATAGGCCTGGGAGAATTGACGGCGGAAGGTGGCAGGATATCCCTCAGAGAAGTGTAGGATACAGGCTTAATAGAGAACAGCTCAAAATCATCGCTCGCCGAGTTCGTCAACGATGACGAAGCCGACGAAGATGACGTGGCGGTGGTAGTGATGGTGGTTGAAGCTGATGTTTGATGCTGTAAGGTGAGCTTTTTAGGAAGTATAACGGAATTGCGGCGGCGGAGGATAGGGTTCTCCGCTGCTGTGGTGGACTCAACGTCAGACATGGCTATGAGGGAAACTTTTTGAGAGAGAGAGAGAGAGAGAGGCAGTGGTCAATAGGGAGGGGCGTATTGAGTTAGGTGTTTCGGCTTATATAGGAGGGAATTGTGGACCCAGCAGTCAAAGTAGTGAAAGTACAATTTTAGAATCTGGTTTAAATTTTTCTTTTTTCCTATGTTTTAATGAGTAAAATTAGTGGATATCTATATATATATATATATTAAAGCATGAAAGTTACCATATATAATTGACATTATGGTTAAGCCAAGTATATGGTAACTTTATTCTATATTTGACTATTTTAGTTAATTGACATTATATATATATATATATATATATATATATATATATATATATATTTAAATTAAAAATAAAATTTATCTTTTTTCATCATGTTATCATACTTAATTCGGTTAATGATCATATGCAATCATGTTAGGAACTTTTGTTATTTTTTGTAATTATTTAAATACTACTTCGCCTCTAACAATAAAAAAAACTACTCCATATAACTATAAAACTCTTTCACATTTAAAATCCTATAAGTATAGTTCTTTGAAACATTGAAGCTAGATTTGAATAAAATGAAATTCTTTTAAAATAAATGTAATATATAGAGTACACGTCTATGTTTATCTAAATAACAAAAAAGAGTTTACAAAACCAAATAAAAGTTTACTTACATATATAATAAAGTAAACATACATGCTGGAGAAAGAAATATCACAAAATCGGTCAATATTAAAAATAAAGTTATTTCTTTTTACCTTCTTGAAGAATATTTGTTTGAAGAGTCAATTTGCATAAATGGACATCAAACAAATAACAAAACTTTGGCTATACAATTGCTATCATTAATTTCAATTTAGCACATTCAAG
>NW_017671746.1:23006-24750 GCF_001879085.1 Nicotiana attenuata
AAATAAAAGATGACAACGAATTTCTTCTTATGTTTCATCTTTGTTGAGTATAAAAATTTGAAAGTTAATCTCATCGATTTCAAATATTTTTTTTTTCAACTCAAATACATAGATTTTTTAAGTATGGTGTCGAAAAATAAACTACTTGACAATTTTAAGATAATATATGCAATATTTTATAATAATAATCAACTAATTTAACATTTAATGATTCAAAGAACAATTTTTTTTTGTATATATAGGGTATTAAAAATTTAAATTCTGGGGCAAGAGATAACGATAAATTTAAAGTGGAGTCATACTGAAATAAATTCAGCCAAAGAATCATTTGATTTTTTAGGTAGCCGATTAAAGTGAATTTTAAAATAAGGATAATATCTTCACTTGCATCATTATAAAGACAATCATTATTATATATATAAAGTTTAGAAATTGAAATTTCAAAATAGAAATCTTTTTGAAAGATAAAATCATACCAAATAAGAGTTCAAGTCGTAGTATAAGAGTCACGTCGTAATCAAAGAATCGTTTATATCATGTCAACCTTTTTGCTTTGCAATAAATATGAGTTATTATTTCACTTTGTGGCTATTTTTAGGTTCTAATGACACCTATGAGAATAGTGCAAAAATAAAATTATCACTCCGAGAATTGAGAAAATGTTAGTCTTTTTTCATGTAGTGTTTCTTAATTAATATCTGACGATTTACTTATTTTGAAGGTTTAAATGTTAAGGTTATTTACATATAACTCAAATAACTCAGATATTTAACATGGTTAATGTCAAATATCAAAATGGAGTAAAAAGAATTCACTAGCTAAAGGATTTTTTATATTTTTAGATAGCCAAGTAAAATGAGTTTTGAATTAAGAATAATATTTTCAATTATATTATTATAAAAATAATTATTATTGAAAAATAATGTTTTAGAAACTGAAATTTTAAGAAAGAAAATTTTTAAGAGATATTAACACACCAAATAAGAGTACAAGTAGTAGTAAAAGAGTTGAAGTCTTATCCAAAGAGTAATTCATTGTCTCAATATTTGATTGTTTTGCCATAAATATGAGTTATTATTTTGCTTCCTGACTATTTTTAGGATCCAATGACACCGGCAAGAATGGTATCAAAAAAGAAAAATAGAAGAAATGATTAATTTTTTTCATGTAGTTAATATCAAATGATTATCTATATTTACTGAGAAAGTGTAAACTTTAAGATTATTTACATACAATCCAAATAACTTAAATATTTGACATGATTAGTGTCCGCGCATCCGCGCGGATACTAATACTAGTTTTGTGTTAATAACAAAAAATCTCCAAGTTCAAGACTTTCATGCACTATAAATATATACTAAATCATATTATTTATATCATAATTATAAATATTCTTTAATAATAAATAATAATAATAATTTAGTAAATAAATTATAAGTAACTTACTATCACAAGCAAGATTTACAAATAATGTAAAAATTATTGTAGAATACATTAGTAGCCGCTTAAATTTGTCTATTATATTTTATTTTAGACAATCAAATTAAGGTCTTTTCTGATTGAGCACATGAACACATTGTAAAATACTCCTATCAGACATTTGGTTTTCTTTTCTCGGGAAGATTTTGAAAAAATGGCTCTTGATTATCTTTTTATTAACGGAGCCAGTCTTTTGTTTAACATAACGGCCTTGTTTTCAATTAATTTGATTTTTTTGTTTAACATATATATATATATATATATA
>NW_017671746.1:24755-91102 GCF_001879085.1 Nicotiana attenuata
ATATATATATATATATATATATATATATATATATATATATATATATATATATATATATATATATATATATATATATATTAAAGGATGTAACATATTTTAAGTGGTTAACTTATCCACGTACGTTTGATAGAATAGGCACCCAAAAGCTTTAAAAAGGTTTGAACCTCAAAAATATTTAGTAGAAACACTTGCTCAATTGTCAGTATAGAATACATCGGCAGTCTCTCAAACTTGCCTGCATATTCATTTAGGCGCTTAAAAAAACTCAGATTCTGAAATAATAACAGTCAGTAGATTGAAGTATTATTAATTTATCTTTTATTTTAGAAATAATTGTGTGTAAGGAAGCGTAGCGGTAGTGGGGCTAATGTTTAGCTTATGATTTTGGATTGTTGGAGTAACGCAGTTATTGACGTATATTGTCACCATCTTTCACTTGGTCTAGGTTTTTTGCTGGTCTTTTGTCTTTCTCTATTTCTCATTTATTCCTTTTTCTTTTAAGGAATGCTTTTAAATGAATTAAATTTGTTTCTTTTTTTATGTCATTGATTTCAATTGTGGCAAGCTGTTAATTAGTTTTCCTTATAGGTGCACTTATTTCACATAGTAATCGAATTAGATTTCACAAATTTTAGAGTCAAACTACATTAATTTTGATCTTGTTTAACCCAAAAGATAGTGTTTGAAGTCAAAGTAAATAAATAGAATAATTCGAATTTCTAACAATCAATTTACTTTACTTTTGCAAATATAATTGGTATAATATTAATAATAATAATAATAATAATAATAATAATAAAGCAGTAGAAATCTTATTGATTATTGTCGCTTTCTCCGATAAGAAAGAATAATTCTTCTAATAATAGAGAACAATAAGAATTTTGGTAATTGACGATATAATTTAGCTTAATTTTCAATGGAATACAAGATATGGGAAGGAGAGAGGGGGCTTAAACAGTACTATTTCTTGTAATCGTTTGCCTTGTTTAGCTCCTACCAGTTACTACTACTTACTGCATTAATTGATCGTTACGTGAGTGATTCGTAACGGTTGAGGCAATAATAGCAAATTACGTGTAATCAAAAATTTGACTGATTCTTCCATATTCATAATCATTAATGAACTTTCCTATGCGTGGCTACTACTGATGTTAATTATCAAACCCGTAACTATTTTTTTATATTCAACCTTGAGACCTACAGGTGCAATATCTGCACAAGCGATCTCGTGGGTGTTGCTCATAACCCCTGTACCCGTCATTATTCTTGTCATTTTAACTCCATGACACTTGCCATTGTAGTATTAGTCCACGTTGCATGTTTCTTTTTCACTAATACAGATAGTCCCTCCCCCCCCCCCCCCAAACATTTCGAATGTTTTCAAATGAATATGCGGGAAGTGAAGAGTTTATTTGTGGCGGGAATATTTGCTGCCTCTTCCCGAGATTATTATGACGTGCAAAGTGAAGAGACGTGCACTCTATCCATTTAACGCTCAAAATACGCATCTGATCGTTATTGGCTCTAACGTTTACAGCGTTTTCCCAGGCACAGACGGCGTTGTCAAATTTGGGATGATAGTTCCATAATGACGATCTATGATGACATATCATCTTCTTATAGATATGAAACTTTACATCTTTAAAACTCTCCTTCTTCTCTTGTCTTCTTCTGCAATTCCCTTGTATATTTCTTTACTCTTGCTCTCTTTTCTGTCTCCAATGTCTTCCAAATCTTCAACTCCTACTGCTTCTTCTCTTCGTCGTGCTATTATAATCAATGATATTCCGTCGACTCTAGCTCCAGTGAGAAATAGAAGGAGGGGTGGTAGGCTTTGTACCCTAGGCTCTATGGAGAATAGAAATACTTCTTCTTCGAAAGGAAGTTTTTCAAAATTTGCCTCATCTTCTAAAACCGGAGTGTCTGCCACTCCTAAATCCTCTTCCCAAAATAAAATTAAAGATCCCAATGAACCCTTGCCTGAACCTTTAGTTTCTAAAAATGTTTTCAAAGAATTCTCTTTTGCTTATGATTGTGCTGTGTGGAACAAAAAGGTAACCACAATAGAAGGTCGTAACGAGCATGTTGACCTTTATCCATCTCTTATCAAATCTGGTCATCTCCTCCTTGTTCTTAATGAATGTTATAGAAAATCTGAATTTCCAAGCATGGCTCCTCGTGAAGATTGTTGTTCTAAATGTCAATACCACACAAGAGGGGGGGTGATTTGTGTGGTACCTAATTTTTGCACTAGAAGAACCTGGTTCTTCTAGATGTACTTACTATAACTGTTTGCGGAATTAAGAGTGCATAAAGTAAAGAACACAAAGATTTTTACGTGGAAAACACCTGGCTCAAAAGGTGAAAAAACCACGACCTACTACTCAGTAGGATTTTTTCAAACTTCCACTAAAATCACTGAGCCAAAAACAGCATTTACAAACTCTTGTAAACCTAAAGATTAAACTCTAATCCCAGTGTGGCACAGAGCTTTAACTGTTGCGACACCTTCAAGTTAACTCTAACTTGAATACTCAAAGTACCTAATACAATTGCTTCTATGAAAGCTGGAAAGGTACAATATTAAACCACCTACTACAATTGAACTAGAATAAGAATAAACACAATGGAACTGGTTCTTCTATCTCGTTCAAGTAGCTGCAGGAGTGCACACTTAATCTCACATAAATTGCTTGTAAAATTGCCTTGCTCTTTTGCTCTCAATTTAGCTTAACTTCTGCGTACTTGTGCTACCCTGTAAAAGAGAACAATCATTATTATTTATAGAGTTAGTAATCAGAGTTATCAGAGTTTGATTAAAACCCGAATTGCTGATCCTTCATCAAATTCGAGTCCTAGAACAACTCAAACTCCAATCCTTATCCTTGATCCGGATGTAGTTCTCTTCACATAAGGAGACTTCTTCTCCTTATCCTATATGCAATCTTTTCGATCAGTTCATAAGATATTCAGAAGATATTGCTGCTTGATCCCAAAGGCTTATCTTCTTCACGTGCATCTCATGTGCATGGGCCATAACCACTGTGTCTCATCAGATGGACCTGGTCCTTCACTGAGTTCATTTGTCATTCTTCAAAACTTCAACTGAACTTGGGCCAACAAATTCCCCCTTTTTGATGATGACAAACTCTGTGCTTTTACTGATCAGAGAACCTGTGGAACTCAGCTAATTATCAACACTTTTACTTAAGATATTTTAACTCATCATTAAGGACCAGATTTAATCAGGTTATAAATATCACTTTTTCAGAATATAAAGTAAAGCACAATATCTCTTCCCCCTTTTGGCATCATCGAAAAGTTGCATATAATGTAAATCCCAGATTGTAATAGTTACTCATGGCCACTGGGGCAACTGCAGGTGAAAGCATGGTTTAGTGAAACAATAATCAAACTTAACAAAAACTCAACTATTGAGAACAAAATCATCACAAAGCAAGAGAAAAGCAGATAGTCATTGATAGTAAATGCTTCTACAACCAGTCCACAAAAAAAAAGAAAAACATCCAACCATGAGCAAAAAAACAAGCAAAGAAAAATCCCTAATCTGGGTCACTGGGGGGGTTACTAGACTGGTTCAAGGACAGTGCTGGAGGACCTAAGGCTTGGAGGAACTAGAGGGTTGGGATTGGAGAAGATTGAGCATTGTTTGAAGCATCCCTTCACCCTTTTCCTTTTCTTTTGCTAGCTCATCTTTCAGGCTATTCCTCTCATTTTCAAGTTCAGCAACTCGAGCCTTGAGCCTAGCAATCTCAGCATTCTTTGTCCCACACTCTTGAACCAAAGCCCTAAACTTGCTGTTCACTGGAGTCTTCAAAGATGAACCAGGTTCAACTGGAGCTACAATGAGGAGATAGTCACAAGCCTGCAGGGTTTTGACACCAAAATGGTCCTTGCTGGAGGCCATCTCCCATTTCTTCAAGGGAACATTCAACCTATCCAGCACAATCGTCAGTATGAACCCATAAGGAGTAGCATGAGCCTTGGAGCCATTTATAACCCTGTCCAGCAGCTTGACAATGAAGGCAGGCCAGTTAATTTGCTTTCCTCTCACCAGGCATTCCAGAAGAACCAAGTCCATGTAGTTAGCAGTATGTCTCCTCTCCTGTATGGGCAGCAGACACTTGTTCACAAATTCAAATAGCACCTTGTGCTCAGGCTTCATCTCACTCTTCTGTACAAATCTTGCCTCTAGCACATCTTCAGCAGACTCAGTGTCACAAAAGTTCCTGGTGATTTGGAGAGAACTAGGAAGATCATCTAGACAAGGCCATCTCTGCCTAGTGTAGTCATCATAGCCCTCACATGGTATGTTCAGAATTGTCCCCAATTTAGGTGCATCAAATTGCACCTTCACTCCCCTAACCACACTGGTGACTACCCCATTTTTCACAGTGGCATTTGCCATGAACTCGATCAGCTCCTTTCTTGCCAGCCTTCCATCCAGTTGAAGAACCATGTCCTTCCAACCTTGTGCAGCTAGAGCATCCACCAACCTAATCATGCCTGGCTCCTCCAGGTCTTTCAGCAACCTCCCCTTCAGAATCTTTCTCCTGCCAAAGATGGCAAATCGATATTGTTCCTTTTCAGACTCCTCCTCTTCTTCTTCTTCAGTAATTTTTACTTGTTTTCCCTTCACTGCAGACCTAGTTCTTTTGCTTTTTCCTTCTTCTTTTTCTTGCTTGCCTTTAGGGCTTTCTGCAATTCAGCCTCACTTTGCCTTACCCGGCTTCTAGTAGCTCTCACCTATGGTGCTGAAGGGACAGTAGATTTAGGAGATGACACCTTGCTCTTCTTTGTTGGCTTAGAGGCAGTTGGAGCCTTTTGAGAAGAAGCTTTGCGCTTCTTGGGATCATAGCTTGCTCCAACTTTCTTCAGAATGTCAGCCAAGGTTTCTTCCACAGATGCACTAGGTGGATCTTGTTGTTCATTCAGGTGCACAAGACCTTCAGCAGCCTCCCCAGATTTACTTCCCCCTTTTGGTATCAACGAAAAGTTGCATATTATATGAATCCCAGATTGTAATAGTTACTCATGGCCACTGGGGCAACTGCAGGTGAAAGCATGGTCTAGTGAAACAATAATCAAACTTGACAAAAACTCAACTATTGAGAACAAAATCATCACAAAGCAAGAGAAAAGTAGATAGTCATTGATAGTAAATGCTTCTACAACGAGTCCACAAAAAGAAATAAAAACATCCAACCATAAGCGAAAAAACAAGCAAAGAAAAAATCCCTAATCTGGGTCACTGAGGGGGTTACTAGACTGGTTCAAGGACAGTGCTGGAGGACCTAAGGCTTGGAGGAACTAGAGGGTTGGGATTGGAGAAGATTGAGCATTGTTTGAAGCATCCCTTCACCCTTTTCCTTTTCTTTTGCTAGCTCATCTTTCAGGCTATCCCTCTCATTTTCAAGTTCAGCAACTCGAGCCTTGAGCCTAGCAATCTCAGCATCCTTTGTCCCACACTCTTGAACCAAAGCCCTAACCTTGCTGTTCACTGGAGTCTTCAAAGATGAACCAGGTTCAACTGGGGCTACACTGAGGAGATAGTCACAAACCTGCAGGGTTTTGACACCAAAATGGTCCTTGCTGGAGGCCATCTCCCATTTCTTCAAGGGAACATTCAACCTATCCAGCACAATCGTCAGTATGAACCCATAAGGAGTAGCATGAGCCTTGGAGCCATTTATGACCCTGTCCAGCAGCTTGACAATGAAGGCAGGCCAGTTAATTTGCTTTCCTCTCACCAGGCATTCCAGAAGAACCAAGTCCATGTAGTTAGCAGTATGTCTCCTCTCCTGTATGGGCAGCAGACACTTGTTCACAAATTCAAATAGCACCTTGTGCTCAGGCTTCATCTCACTCTTCTGTACAAATCTTGCCTCTGGCACATCTTCAGCAGACTTAGTGTCACAAAAGTTCCTAGTGATTTGGAGAGCACTAGGAAGATCATCTAGACAAGGCCACCTCTGCCTAGTGTAGTCATCATAGCCCTCACATGGTATGTCCAGAATTGTCCCCAATTTAGGTGCATCAAATTTCACCTTCACTCCCCTAACCACACTGGTGACTACCCCATTTTCACAGTGGCATTTGCCATGAACTCGATCAGCTCCTTTCTTGCCAGCCTTCCATCCAGTTGAAGAATCATGTCCTTCCAACCTTGTGCAGCTAGAGCATCCACCAACCTAATCATGCCTGGATCCTCCAGGTCTTTCAGAAACCTCCCCTTCAGAATCTTTCTCCTGCCAAATATGGCAAATCGATCTTGTTCCTTTCCAGACTCCTCCTCCTCTTCTTCTCCACTCCACTCTTCTTCTTCTTCAGTAACTTTTACTTGTTTTTCCTTCACTGCAGACCTAGTTCTTTTGGCCAAGGAGGGTTCAAAAGATACAGATTTTGAAGACTTCTTTGCAGGAGTCTGGGTTCTTTTTGGTTTGGCAATGGGAACCTCCACAGTTGTACCTCTCTCTTGATGGACCAGTTCCATCTCCTCCTCCTCTTCTTCTGCAGCCACAAAACTTTCCATAACCTTTTCTTTTCCTTTTTCCTTCTTCTTTTTCTTGCTTGCCTTTAGGGCTTTCTGCAATTCAGCCTCACTTTGCCTTACCCTGCTTCTAGTAGTGCTGAAGGGACAGTAGACTTAGGAGATGACACCTTGCTCTTCTTTGTTGGCTTAGAGGCAGTTGGAGCCTTTTGAGAAGAAGCTTTGCGCTTCTTGGGATCATAGCTTGCTCCAACTTTCTTCAGAATGTCAGCCAAGGTTTTTTCCATAGATTGGCTAGGTGCATCTTATTGTTCACTCAGGTGCACAAGACCTTCAGCAGCCTCCCCAAATTCACTTCCCCCTAGCTTGTTGCCACTCTCCTCATCTCCACCACAAATTGCAAGAATTTTACCTTTATTTTTCTTTCCCTTCCTCTTCGATTCTCCCTCACTTACATCTCTCACAGATCCCACCAACATAAACCTATCATCTACTTTCTCCACTACATCAGAAAAAGCATAGCATGTATTTACCTCTTTAGGGATTTCTTGATTCTTGTCTGATTCAGAAGACCCACGTTCATCTCCATCACTTGCAGAGACAAAAGCTTCAGACTTGGAGCTTGAGTCAGATGATTCTTTTTCAGAGTTTTCCCCTTTTTGACTCGCTTTCAATTTTTCGTTGAGAGCTGTTCTCAAAGGGCGAGAGGCTACAGTTTTCCTGGCCAACATTTTCTGGCGACGAAACCTAGGTTTTGGGGTTTCAACAGGAGGTGTGGAGGATGAAGTATTAGGAGATTCTAGCGGGGGAGTACCTGGATTGTCTTGAGGGTTTGTCATGGTAGAGAATTTCTGAGAATTTTGGGAACTTTGGAAATTTTGGAGATGAAGGAGATGATCAGAATTTTGGAGGAAGTGAGTGACGGTTATGAGTAGAAAGAAGAAATGTGGTGTGTATTTAAAGAGGGGTTATGATTAAGTGCAGTAACGGCAAGCTTTTTCAGAGTCAATTAGAGGTCTAATCATATCAGAATTCCGGTCTCTTGGTGATTAATGAGCGACACTGGTTTTTAGGAAAAAGTCTCGTTTTAATTAGATTCCTAGGGTAATGAAACTAGTTCAATGCTCAACGGATAGAATTTCTGGTAATTACGACTTTTGCTCACGATTGGAAAATTTATCTTTCTAATTGTGTAAAGTATAGAAACATACCTGAACTTTCTCATGAGCATATACTGATGAACCAGGTTCTTCAAGTAAAATTTCTCTTGATCATGCCTCAAATGTCAAAATAGAAAAACTTTGTAAGAGATCAGTGAGTCATATAAACACAAGTCACAGGAGTATACTAACTAAAGTATGAAACTAAGTAAGAATTAGTCTAGATAATATTAAGAACTTCTAACCAAAAAAATTATTTTTTTTTCATTGTGCATTCTGAACTGGAACTTTTAGGTGATCTTAATCATCCCTAATTCCAACCTGTTCCTTTCAAAGTTTTCTCTACTCAGCGCTTTAGTGAAGATATCAGCTATTTTTATCAGTAGCACAGAATTCTATTGAGATTAACCCTTTCTCATAGTTATCTCTTAAGAAGTGGTGTCTAACATCTATGTGCTTGGTCCTTTTATGATGAACAGGGTTCTTTGTCATACCTATAGCACTAGTGTTATCACAAAATATTGGAATACATCCCACTTCAATTCCAAAGTGTACCAGCTGTTGTTTGATCCATAGCAATTGAGCAGAACAAGAAGCAGCAGCAACATATTCAGCTTCAACAGTAGATAGGGCTACTTAATTTTGCTTTTTGGTAGCCCATGACACAAGACATGACCCCAGGAAATGTGCCATACCTGAAGTGCTCTTCCTATCCACTAAGAAACCTGCATAATCAGCATCAGCATATCCTACTAGATCAAAATTACTACCTTTGGGATACCAAAGACACAGATCAGTGGTGCCTTTCAGATATCTCAATATCCTCTTGACAGCAGTCAAGTGTGACTCCTTTGGATTTGCCTGGAAACGAGCACAAAGCCCTACACTGAAAACAATGTTAGGTCTGCTGGCAGTAAGATACAAGAATGAACCAATCATACCCCTATACAACTTTTGATCAACTGATGAACCAGGTTCATCAACATCTAATTTAGTGGCAGTTGCAATAGGTGTATCTATTTCTTTGGAGTCCTCTATTTTAAACTTTTTGATTAGTTCTTTTGTATACTTCAGCTGATGGATCATGGTCCCATTTGGGCTTTGTTTGATCTGCAAGCCTAGGAAGAAGTTTAGTTCACCCATCATACTCATTTCAAACTCACTTCCCATTAATTTTGCAAAGTCCTTACTCAACCTCTCAGTAGTGGCCCCAAGTATTATGTCATCAACATATATTTGCACAACAAGGAGGTCTTTACCTTTTTCCCTTAGGAACAAAGTGCTATCAATTTTACCTCTTTTGTACCCATGCTCCAGTAGGAATTTTGATAGTCGTTCATACCAAGCTCTTGGGGCCTGTTTGAGCCCATATAGAGCCTTATCTAGCTTGTACACATGCTCAGGACATTCCTTGCTTTCAAATCCTGGAGGTTGTTTCACAAACACTTCTTCCTTGAGGTAGCCATTTAGGAAAGCACTTTTGACATCCATCTGATGGAGAGTGAATTCCATATGTGCTGCAAAGGCAATGAGGAGTCTGATTGCCTCTAGTCTTGCAACTGGAGCAAATGTCTCATCATAGTCTATTCCTTCCTCTTGGCTGTAGCCCTGAACCACCAGCCTTGCCTTGTTTCTTGTAACAGTTCCATCTTCATCAAGTTTGTTCCTGAAGACCCATTTTGTACCAATGACTGATCTGTCCTTGGGTCTAGGAACTAGATGCCAGACTTGACTTCTTTCAAATTGATTGAGTTCCTCCTGCATAGCATTGACCCAATCTGCATCCTGCAAAGCCTCAACAACATTTTTAGGTTCAATGATAGATAGGAAAGCATCAAAAGCACACAGATTCTTTAATTGTGATCTGGTTTTGACTCCAGATGTTGGATCAGTGATAATGTTCTCAATGGGATGAGAACTTTGATACTTGTGAGGTTTTACAACCAACTGACTTCTGTTGGATGTTTCAGCAATTTGATGAGGAACAGGTTCATGGACAGATTCCTTTAAGGAGTTTATTTCAATTCCTCTTTGATTTCTTCCCCCTGTCAGGTTGCCCTGTAAGGAAGAACCTGTTCCATTACCTGTTCCTTCTGCAGGTGTCACTTTGACTTGAGCTGATGCTTCAGCCAAGTCTTTGACCAGTCTAATGGCTTCATCTTCATGTTCCTGCCTCTCAGAAAGAATGTTAGTTTCATCAAATACTATATGCACACTTTCTTCTACACACAGAGTTCTTTTATTAAAAACTTTATAAGCTTTGCTATGTGAAGTATACTCCCTCATCACTTCTGGGATCAAACTTTCCTAGGGAGTCTTTTCCATTATTGTGCACATAGCACTTGCAACCAAAAGCCCTAAGATGGGATATGTTTGGTTTTCTCCCTTTATGTAACTCATAGGGAGTCTTCTCTACTAGAGGTCTGGTCATGCATCTATTTATGATGTAACATGCAGTGTTTACAGCCTCTGCCCAGAAGCTGTGAGGCAATTTGCTAGATAGTAACATTGTTCTAGCCATATCCTCAAGAGTTCTATTTTTCCTTTCAACTATTCCATTTTGTTGTGGAGTCCTGGGGGCAGAGAAATTGTGATCTATGCCATTTTCATCACAAAATTCAGCAAACTTAGAGTTTTCAAACTCAGTTCCATGATCAAACCTAATGGATGCAAGATGATTTCCTAATTGTTTCTGAGTCCTCCTAACAAATGCAGAAAACATGTCAAATGCTTCATCTTTGGAAGTTAGAAATAAACCCAGGTGAATCTAGAATAGTCATCAACTAGCACCATTACATACTTCTTTCCACCTCTGCTCATGGTTCTCATTGGACCACATAGATCCATATGAACCAGTTCCAACGTCTTAGACGTACTTACCATTTTCTTGGATTTGAAGGATGACCTTACCTGCTTCCCCCTTGCACATGCCTCACAAACTTTGTCTTCCTTGAACTTGATATTAGGTAAACCTACAACCAAGTCCTTGGAGACTAATTTGTTTAGCTGATTTAGACTGGCATGACCAAGTCTTTTGTGCCATAGGAGGGGATCATTAACTAACACACTTAAGCAAGTGAGTTCATTTTCTGAAAGAGTTGACAAATCTACAATGTAGATATTGTTAACTCTTTTTCCCTGCAAAACAATCTTGTAAGTAGTAAGGTTAATCACAAAGCATTTGGTGGAGGTAAAAGCCACAAGGTTACCTCTGTCACACAATTGTGACACACTTATTAAACTATATTTCAAGCCATCTATCAGGTAGACATTCTCTATGGAATGAGAATCAGTCTTGCCTACCTTTCCAACCCCAATGATCTCACCTTTCTTTCCATTACCAAAAGAGACATTACCTCCTTTTAAGTCCTCAAGTGAAAGGAACTGGTCCTTGTCCCCAGTCATATGTTTTGAGCAGCCACTATCCATATACCATATTTGGCTCCTCCCTTTCACTTGGACCTGCAAAAGGAAATCAGGGGTTAGTCTTAGGAACCCAAACTAGTTTGGGTCCCTTTCTATAAGCAAAAGGATGAATTAAATTCCTTCTTGCCCATCCTGGCAACTTATTCTTTTCTTTAACAAAAACTTTGTTCTTTTGACTGGCCATTTCTTTTGCATTACATTCATATTTGTAATGGCCAGTCTTACCACAGTGTGTGCAGATTTTATTTTCAGGAAGAGTGAGGTACTTGCTTTTTGGATCCCATTTAGGAGCTTGAGTCCCATAGCCAAGTCCTCTTTTGTTACTGCTGTGATGCTCTTGCAACCAAGAGAGAGCATCAGAGGCTTTGTTCCACTTGCAAGTTCTGTCTAGTTCATATTTTACCTTTCCTAGATCTTCTTTTAAGACTTTGATGAATTCATCTTTCCTGTATAATTCATCTTTCATTTTTCCCAAATTTCCTTCTAGAGTGAGACATGTGTGATCAACTAACTTCTTTCCTGTTCCTAATTTTAGTTTCAGATTTTCAGACTTAAGTTTTAGGACATTGTTGTCAAGTTCAAGAACCTGGTTCTTCAACTCAGCATTTTTGTTATCACTCTCATTTTCCCTAGACTCTAGACTTTTACATTTTGCTTTTAGAATCACACATTCCCTAGTCAGAACTTCCTTCTCATTATTAATTATCTCAGACTCATCAATGAAGTCTGTTAATAGCTCAGCCAGCCTTTCTTTAGACAAGAATTTAATCTTGTCTTTGAGATGAAGAATACTTACCTATTGTTCATCCTCTGATTCTCCAATGGCCATTAGTGCTTGCTCCTCCTCAGCTTCATCTTCTGAGTCTTCATCTGAAGTTTCTTCCCAAGCAATAACCATAGCCTTGGTTGAACCTTTGTTTCTCTTTGGTTGAACATGTTACTTCTTCCTGTTCCTTCGTTCAGCTCTTTCTTTCTTCCACTCAATTTCCCATTGAGGGCAGTTTTTGATCATGTGGTCAGTCTTACCACACTTGTAGCATCCCTCATTGGTCTATTTCTCCGGAGCTCTTGATTTGTTGAAGTTTGTACCTCTTGAAGAACCCTTTCCTCTCATCAGGTACTTCTTGAAATCCCTAGTGATCATAGCCATTTCATCATCTTCCAAATCTGCACCTTCAGCAATTCTGAGAGCTAAGCTTCTCTCCTTTTTGGGGGTGTCCATCTTCATGGTTTGTCTCCTCATTTCATAGGCAGTTAAATTTCCAATTAGTTTATCCAGTCTGAGGGTAGCAATGTTCTTGGATTCCTGAATGGCAGTGATCTTGCTTTCCCATGTGACTGGCAAAACTCTTGTCAGAATCTTCTCAATCTTGTCTTCTTCAAGGATAGTCCTTCCAAGAGATTCAAGTTCATTTGTCAAAGTGGTGAATCTAGTATACATCTCCTGGATAGTTTCTCCTTCCTTCATAGTGAAATTCTCATATTGAGAATACAGAAGTGTTCCTCTTGATCTTTTCACTTGAGGTGTTCCTTCATGAGCCACTTGTAGAGTGTCCCATATTTCCTTAGCAGTTGTACAGCTTTGGATCCTGCTGTATTCGTCTGGTCCTAGTCCACATACAATCCACTTCTTGGCCTTAGCATTTTTCTCCCATTTTCTCATGTCCTCAGCAGTACAATCAGCCCTTGTTTTTGGCACATCAATTCCTTCAGCATTCTTCTTAGTGGTTGCTAGGGGACCATCAGTGACTATGTCCCAAAGTTCATAATCTTCCCCTATAATGTGATCTCTCATTCTGTTCTTCCACCAAGAATAGTACAGACCGTTGAAAAGTGGAGGCCTGACAGTGGATTGCCCTTCCCAGTTCCCAGGTGGTGCACTCATTGTTGATCTTCTCCTAAGGTGTTAGCCTCTTCAAGGATAACTTGCTCTGATACCAAATTGATGTTCTAAACGTCAATACCACACAAGAGGGGGGGGGTTGATTTGTGTGGTACCTAATTTTCGCACTAGAAGAACCTGGTTCTTCTAGATGTACTTACTATAACTGTTTGCGGAATTAAGAGTGCATAAAGTAAAGAACATAGAGATTTTTACGTGGAAAACACCTGGCTCAAAAGGTGAACAAACCACGACCTACTACTCAGTAGGATTTTCCCAAACTTCCACTAAAATCACTGAGCCAAAAACAGCATTTACAAACTCTTGTAAACCTAAGAATTAAACTCTAATCCCAGTGTGGCACATAGCTTTAACTGTTGCGACACCTTCAAGTTAACTCTTACTTGAATACTCAAAGTACCTAATACAATTGCTTCTATGAAAGCTGGAAAGGTACAATATTAAACCACCTACTATAATTGAACTAGAATAAGAATAAACACAATGGAACTGGTTCTTCTATCTCGTTCAAGTAGCTGCAGGAGTGCACACTTAATCTCACATAAATTGCTTGCAAAATTGCCTTGCTCTTTTGCTCTCAATTTAGCTTGACTTCTGCATATTTGTGCTACCCTGTAAAAGAGAACAATCATTATTATTTATAGAGTTAGTAATCAGAGTTATCAGAGTTTGATTAAAACTCGAATTGCTGATCCTTCATCAAATTCGAGTCCTAGAACAACTCAAACTCCAATCCTTATCCTTGATCTGGATGTAGTTCTCTTCACATAAGGAGACTTCTTCTCCTTATCCCATATGCAATCTTTTCGATCAGTTCATAAGATATTTAGAAGATATCGCTGCTTGATCCCAAAGGCTTATCTTCTTCAGGTGCATCTCATGTGCATGGGCCATAACCAATGTGTCTCATCAGATGGACCTGGTCCTTCACTGAGTTCATTTGTCATTCTTCAAAACTTCAACTGAACTTGGGCCAACAAAGATAATCGAATAACTACTTATCGTGAGGGTTATTCTATCATCTACACTTATTCTTTTACTCTTGGGTTCAAATCAGTGATATTTCCAGTAATCTTCGAGTTTTGACGTTACTTTAACGTGTGTCTTAGATAAATAGGTCTGATAGTTTAGAGGGCAGTAACGTATTTTCGTTACTTGTCAAGTTTAGTTTCCGCCCCCTTTACTTTTCTTCACCTTCTTCATCTATATTCTCCGAACCTTTTCCGTTCTGGTGTATTCACACTCACAGCAAGAAGTAAGCGAGTTGTGGTGAGTCCCGAGGATGATCACGATAGAGGATGGTATACTAGATTCGTGGTTGTCCCAATTCGTGAGTTGGTAGGAGAAAAGAACATGTTTTTCTCGAAAGATGTAACTTCACTCATAAGCTTTATTTATATACGTTATCCTGCTAATTTTTTCTCTACTTGAAATTCTAATTTTTTCATATATCTTTTTACATGAACTATAGAGGTTTTTGGTGAACTTATTTCCATGGGTGGGTAGAATTGATGCTATCTTCTGCCCCATGGAATAAAAAACTTGGAAATTTCTTTTCAAGAAGTTCGGATGGAAAATAAAGACCCACGGTAAGTTAGTTTTACACTGTGCGTATTTTTCATCATTTTTGTTTTTAAATATTCTACTCATTGGATGTATGATCTGAGATTCGTGGTATTTTTCCCTCTTATGCTCTTGATGTTAGACTTGATTGCAACACTGCTCAGGAGCATATTTTGAGCTTGTCCTCTTCGAAGAGAAAAGATAAAGAAACTCCTGCCTCTGATGGGGAAGAAGATGAAAAGGGCTCTCTTATGAAGAGGCCTCAAACTAGGAGGCAAATAGTCTTAGAGGATAAACAAAACTTTTCTTAAGTTCGACCTTCCAAAAGCGTACCTTTTTGTTTGCTTGACGAGCCTGAAGATACTCCGTTGGTGATTTTGGAGGAAGAAACTGTTGACCCAGCTTCGGTTCTCCCCTCGGTACCAGTTGAAGAATTATTTTCCCAAGGGTTTGAAGGTCGCGGTGATGAAGACTTCAACTTTACTATTAAGGAACAACCTCCCACTACTTTACCTCTGACTCGTGGTACTCCCGTTGCTACTTCTCAAGGTGAAGTTGGCTCTTCCAACAAGGGAAATATGAAGCAAGAAGTAATTGAAGTCCCTGATGGTGTTAACCTTCTAAAGAAACCTGACCGAGCTGATGTTTGGTTAAAACCTTTAATTGGTCTCGTTGAAAGAGAAAAGTTAGTATCGCACACTTCAATTGCCCTAGTAAATGATGTGATTCACTCAACACTCAGGTTATAACTCCTTTCCTTTGCTCCTTTCATTTTGTTTCCTTCAACTCATATAACTTTTTCTTTTTCTTTTTCGTAGATCAATTTGACAGGTACGGAGCTGATGAGGAGGTGGCTTGGACTGAGCAGGAAGTTGTTGAATTAGGTATGGCAGATGATAATTGGAAAGCACAGTTTGAGAGCCTTCAATTGGAAAAAGAGGTTTTGGCTAAGGAGAAAGAATTTTTGGAGAAGCAACTCAGGATATCGACTGATAAACTAGCGGTGGTGAAGGCTTCATCAAATCATGCGGAGAAGGAAAAGGATAGAACAGAAGCTACTTTTGTTGAGCAACATTCTAAAGCTACAAAGGAGATTCGAAGTTTGAAAGAACTTCTAAATCAAAATAAAGTATATGTGGGTGAATTAGTTCCAGCATTCACTCAAGCTAAAGAAGACCTTCGTGTCTCCTTTGAAAATATTAAATTCCTTGAATCTTCTTTGGAGCCTTTGAAGATCTCCAATGTTGCTACATAAGCAGGAAAAGAAAGTTTCAAAACTGAAGTTGACCAACTAGAGAGGGAGTATGAGGCTCTTGATGATAAATTGATTATGGATGTTAGTTGTCTTATCTCTATACTCATTTTGAAACTTTGACTGAAGCCAGCCAAGTAGGTTTTGATCTCGAAGCTGAACTGGCTAAGGCTAAAGAGGTCATTGAGACAACACCGCAAGGCCAGTGCTTTTCCACCCCCAAAGATGAATGTTCTAGGGGTTATGTAAGTAAAGAATATGCAGAGGCAAATCTTCAGCCTTCAACTTCAAGTCCCCCAGTTGATCCTTCTTCAACTGCCGAACCTTCTCCAGCTGACAACCTTCCCCTCAAGATGTTTCTTCCGAGCCCTAGCTTTTATTATTGATGAATTTTTGTTGGTCTTTTGAATACATTTCTTATATCAACTTTTCATATGCTTTATATATGTTATATTTTTCTCGTTTGATTTCTCGAGTCTTTTACTACATTACTTCAATTGAATGAATTCTTTAATTTTGCCAAAATTGAATTCATGTAGTCTTAATCATAAAAGAGGGCACTTTCATGCAATCGACACTAATGAAGATGACGTTCCATCTTCATGTTGGTGTAAAAATATGAAATAACTTGAGAAATTTTATTTGAACTTTCAAAATTGTTATTCATATATATCATTATTACAATTGCTTTCTTGCAACAAGATCGATTTTTACTTTATAAGTAGACTTTGGGAATATTTTATCTCGTGACTATATTTGTAATCTCAACTTGAATTAAAAATTTATGGAATTTTCTTCTTCGAAATTCTTCGTTTCTCCACTCCTCCTTAGAGTGCTTGAAATTCTTCGAGTTTTTTCGAGTTCTTGAAATTTTCCTCGAAATGTACCCTTATATAGTCCCCCTAGTGTTTGAGTTTGAAATATAACAATTTGAATACTGGATCTTCAATTAAATTTCAATAACTTCTCTCCTTGGTTCTTTTTCTGAAAAGGAATTATGTATGGGACTGGGGGCTTTTTAGATGAAGACTGTGCTTAACTCTTTCCATCGAAATTAGTGTAACCTTGACCGAGAAAAATTAAATATTCCGCATGTCTTTTTGGGTCTAAAGTCAGCTTTGTGCCTATCATCTAAAAATATTAGTAAAACTTATATGAACAAATAAATAATGAATTGAAAGATGATCATGGGTACTTTTTCAAAAGTAATACTTCTTTAAAAGCACGACATTCCAATTTGTTACGATCCGACCGGTTCTTTTGAGAAGTAGTATCTCGTTCAGTGGCTTAAGGTCTCGAGTAGCTTCGTATTGTGTATTATGACTTGCGTATATGGTCTGATTCGGTTGTCGGGCGATTCTGGATTGATTTAGAAGAATGGTTCTTGTTTTAGAAACTTAAGTGGTAAAAGTTTACCGGAGTCTGACTTTTATGTAGACGACTCCGGAATGGTATTTTGATGATTTCAATAGCTTTGTATGGTGATTTTAGACTTAGGCATATGTCCGAATTTGGATTTGGAGGTCGTAGGTGGATCTGATGCATTTTGACGAAAGTTGAAAAGTTGAAAGGTTTGACTGGGAGTTGAATTTATTGATATCGGGCTCGGATTGCGATTTCAGGAGTTGGTATAGCTCCGTTATGTCATTTGGGACTTGCATGCAAAATTTGAGGTCATTCCGGGTTGATTTGATATGATTCGGCGCGAGTTGTAGAAGTTGGGAGTTTATTAGTTTTATTAGGCTTGAATCGCTGTGCGATTCATGATTTGATGTTGTTTGATGTGATTTGAGGCCTCGAGCAGGTCCGCGTTATGTTATGGTGTTGGTATGTTTGGACGGGGTCTCAAGGTCCTCGGGTGTGTTTCGGATGGGCTACAAACCATTTCCTCCTATTTTGGATTGTTGTTCTGGTATATGGTGTTTTCTTATTCGCGTTCACGTCTGTCCTTCCGCATTCGCGTAGAGTATTGTGAAATCAAAAATTTTGTTCTTTGCGGTCACAAAGAGGTGATTGCGTTCGCGAAGCTGGGGAGATTGTTGCTTTCGCGTTCTCATGGTATGTACCGCGATCGCGTATAAGGAGATCTGGAAGGGGTCATTAGGCTCTTGCTCTCTGCGTTCGTGAGAGAGCTAACACATTTGAGATGTTGTCGTGGTTCTGGACACCGCGTTTGTCACCGCATTGTCACGTTCGTGTAGAGGTAATGTTGGCAGTTCATGTTTTGTGCTTCGCAAAGCATTTTTGGCGATCGTGATGAGTAAATCCCTGGGCAGAATATAAGTACTCTATTTCGAGGGTTATGATATTTTTATCACTTTTTGAGTTAAGGAGCTCGGATTTGGGCAATTTTGGAGGGGATTTTCACACTTTGGAATGGGATAAGTGTTCTTTACCCGGGCTTGGTTATATTTCATGATTCCATCTTAATTTTTATCATTAATTAGTGATTTTAATTGGAGAAATTGGAAATTTTTGTAAAAACTTTCGAAAACACAAAAATGATGATTTGAAGGCCGATTTGATATCGGAATTGGATAATTTTAGTATGGTTGGACTCATATCAGAGTGTGCATTCGGATTTTATAAGTTTTATCGGGTTCTGAGGTGCGAGCCCGAGGTTAACTTTATGGGTTGACTTTTTGGTTTTCATTAAAGATCGAAGCTTTATTATCCATAATTGTTTCCTATGGATTTTATTTAAGATATTAAGTTATTTTAGCGAGATTCGAGCCGTCCGGAGGTTGTTTCACGCAGGAAGGTCTATTTAAAGTATTGAATTAGCTTCTTTGAGATAAGTATCTTGCCTAACTTTGTGTGGGGGAAATACCCCTTAGGTTTTGGGTTGATTTTATTATTTGAATTATGTGAAAGATGTGTATGCGAGGTGACGAGTACGTTCTCGGACTTATATATGGAAATTGAGCGGTTTAGACTCTTAGGCTTATTTCATGGATTTATTTAAAGTTATTAGCACATGCCATGTCTTTTACTTGTTAAGTTTACTCTTATATGCTTTATTTGAGATTGTTACCTCTTTTATTGTAATCGGACCTCCTTTATTTTTGAGTTATTCTTAATTGAAATTGTTATTACATGATATCCTTTTGCTGCCAGATTATTCTCATGCATTTAGACGTAGTTGCTAGATCATGCCATCTCTTTCATTGTTAGCTTATGTCATACATTAGAATTTGAAGTTGCCATTTCATGGAAATACCATCATTATTAAGTTTATTCTTAAACAGTTAATTGAAGTTGGAGTTATTGAAAGTCATTAACCTATTTTAGTTGAAGTTGTTGTTTAATGTTGTATTGTTCATTGTTGATTTATTCCCCAATTCATTTTTGTTGCTATTGAGATTTTTTGTACACATCGTAATTGAGCCGTGGGCTATGTATTGTGGTGATATTGTACTGATATTTTGGAAAGGCGATGGCGCACGGGCACTTGTGGTATGAGTTGATATATCGTGTTGTTATGATGTTAGCACTTCTAATTTGTTATGTGGTTTTATTATTGTTATGCAGAGCTATAACGGTGGCATCTCAATGTTGTTGATTGTTCGGAGTGATACAAGTGAATATTGATATAATGTTTGGGCGGAGTGATACGGGTGGCTATCATACAGAGCGATACGGGTGACTATTATATTATTATTTGTGTGGAGCGATAAGGATGGCTATTATGATGTTGTCAATTTGGAGAGATAAGGGTGGCTATTTAAGGGATGATATGTGATGGCCTGGGGGCATAATGTTGATGATATTCGTGTGATGGTGTGAATTTCCTTGTGTATGTCATGCACCTTACGTGACTTGTTCTGTTGCTTCTAATAAGCTACTCGATGTCTTTGATATTACTTGTTGACTTGGATTGTATTAGTACACTCGCACAAACATACACCGTAGCGCACCTTATACTATTTCAGGAGTATGAAACTTGACACTCATTGATCTTGCACTTGTATACTTGTATTATATGCTTCAACTGTGATATTGAGCATGTGACCACGCTCGGGGGAATTGTGATATTGAGCCTGTGACCACACCGGACAGATTGTGACATTGAGCATGTGACCACGTCGGGCGGATTGTAATAGTGAGCATGTGACTATGCTGGGCGGATTAAGATATTGGCAAGTGAGTTGTCCGTCCGATTGTGATAAATAATGTGGACACGAGGTGCCGTGAGCATATGATTTATGGTTTGGTACTCGTGACTTGTGCTTATGAGATAAGGTATCTCAGAGTAATGTTGTTGTGAGACTTGTGTTAGAATGGCTTGATTTTTTGGTTTTTATTATTTTCCCTTATTTGGTTTCCTGGTACTTTAACGGTGTTCTCATTACTTTACCGTTTATATCACATGTTTATTCCTTATTGTCATTTACTAATTCTTGCTTTTATTGTTATCTTTATACTTATATACTGCACATTTTATTATGACTAGTAGGTGTCTTGACTTGTACCTTATCACTACTCCACCGAGGTTAGTCTTGATACTTACTGGGTACCGACCATGGTATACTCATACTACACTTCTGCATATTTTTGTGCAGATCCAGGTATTGGAGATATCGGACTCAGGCGGAGTTAGTTTCTTGATCGCAAGGGTTCAAGGTCGAGTTGCTTGGTCGTCGCAGTCCCTTGGAGTCCTTTTTCTTTTGATTGTACTGTTAACTCATCGTTTGAATAGTATAGTAATTTATTTTTGAGATATTTCTATATATTCAGCTAGAGTTCATGACTATGTATTACCTAGTCTTGGGAGGTTGTTGTGATTATTGCCGCATAGGAATGTTTCAACTTTATTTCGGTATTTATATTAAACTCTACCTTTAAAATATCATTATTAAACAGGCTTAACTATTATTAGTAATCGGCTTACCTAGTCTTAGAGACTAGGTGCCATTACGACACATATGGTGGGATTTTGGGCCGTGACACAATTGGAAGGTAATACTTTCCGGTCCATGGTCTCTAACTCGTACGCTATTTTCCTAGCGATGCCTCAAACTCGATATGGATCTTCCAGCTCGGGCCTAATTTCCCTGAATACCGCATGTGTGGATTGGATACCTTTCTAAAGATGAAGACCCAAATTTTGAAATATTCGAAATTCGCCTTTTGGTTATAATACCATTCTATCCTTTAGTTTTAAGTTGTCATCCGTATCAAAGCTAACTCCCTTTGTTCCTCTGCCAAATCCAAGCATGTACGAAGTGCTTTGTTATTTGATAATTCATCCATATGTTTATATCTCAAACTTAGTTCCCCTACCTCTACTGAGATCAGAGCTCCGGTGCCATAAACAAGTGAGAAAGGCGTTTCTCCCGTACTTGTCTTGGATGTTGTTTTATAGGCCCACAACACTCCTAGTAAACACTTCAGGACACTTAACCTTTGTTGCTTCTAAGTGCTTCTTCATATTGTTGGCAATTATCTTATATGTCGACTCTACTTTCTCACTAGTAACCAGATGATATGGGGACGAAGTTAATCTCTTGATTTTCCAACTTTTAATAAATTCAGTTGTCTTGTCTCCCACGAACCGTGATCCATTATCACATGCGATTTCTCTTGAAACCCCAAATCGGCAAAGTATATTTCTCCAAATGGAGTCTACGACTTCTTTTTCACACACCTGTTTGAAGGCACCTGCTTCTACTCACTTAGAAAAATAATTAGTTAAGATCATCAAAAATATCCATCCCCTATTTTAT
The DNA here is from genome assembly GCF_001879085.1 of Nicotiana attenuata. Classification (NCBI taxonomy): domain Eukaryota; kingdom Viridiplantae; phylum Streptophyta; class Magnoliopsida; order Solanales; family Solanaceae; genus Nicotiana; species Nicotiana attenuata. Next base: position 46,297 of record NW_017671746.1, read on the forward strand.
AAACGGCTATGGTGCGAGTACTGAATGAAGTAGCTCTGCCGGTTGATGCAATTGATTTGCATACCGTTGATATTTATCCTACCTTTTCATGAAATTTTTCGCTTATTCTTTCATTCGGTGTTAATAATATCCGGACCTTATCAATGTTCTTACCGCAATAGCCTTCATGCACTTCTCGCATTACATAATTCATTAATAAAATTATTCTTTCTTAAATAAAAGAGGAAGAAAACAAGATAGTCACGTGACTCATTCTAACCTAGTCTTCATCAGATTTTAATCATGCATTTTCAGTAACCAAACAATAAGATTACTTTGGAACTAACTTCTGAAAACGATGGTGAATTAAACGTGTATTTTATACGTTATAAAGCAACTCGTCTTATTATCAGAAATAACCATCATTGCGTTTTGTTGCGAATACTGTGTGCCTTTCATTGGTGTTGTATTGCACTATCCGCTTCGGTATTTGTGCATACAGTCATAAGTTATTTTGACACTATCACTCCCGTTGATAAAAATGTACAACATTCATATTGGATTATTGCAGTAAGGTTTCATACTCCCTCCGATCACTTTTACTTGGCATGTATATTAAAAGTAGATGTTCGCTTTTACTTGGCATTTTACGCATGTCAAGAAAAGACAACAAATTTTTTTCTGTTTTACCCACAATATCTATTACCATTTCAAATTATTTTCTCAAATCCAATAAAATATGCATCAATTAATATGGGTAACATGGTAAATTATATACTTCATTTATTATTTCTTAAAAGGCGTAAAAAGTCAAAACGTGCCAAGTAAAAATGACTATAGGGAATAATTAATTTTATGGGGAAAAGCAATACTACGAGTTTTCTAGCTATTTGGTTAAGATTCTACCATAGTCTAATTATCGTTCAATTGTACCAAAATATGGTTTATCTGTCATCTTTCTCAACTTTTCATTCACGTGAAGAGAAGATAGAAGAAAATACGGGTATTGATGAATTAATTGAGGTATATTTCAATTGATACAAATCATTATTATAAAATAAATAACGAGTAGAAGAATTTGAGTTAATATAAAGTTTCTTGGGATAAAATCCTAAATTCTCATCATAAATGTAGATCATAACACATAACAGAAATATAATAAATAGCCATAACTAACAAGAGAATTGCAACGTGGTTCCTGTGATTGGAATAGGCAGAACAAAAAGAGACGAAGACTGAAAATAAAGATATAGACCCCAGAGAACACGTTTAGCCAAATCACTTTTTTAGGCCATCTTTCTAAATTATATGGACCACAAAAGCTTTTTCTAAGTGCGCATAAGTATGTCTTTGCTTTTAACAATTAAGAGCCCGTTTGGACATTAGAATTTTTTTACTTCTTTTCAAAAATAATTCTAACTTTTTTTTTAAATCAGCGTTTGGTCATAAAGTTTTTAATTTTCATTTGAAGATGAATTTGGAATTTTTCGAAAATTTGAAAAATTTCAAAAAGCTGTTTTCAAAATTCACTCAGATCACAAACCTTACCTTAAATGTGTCGAAATTGAAGTTATCTCATTAGCATTAATGATACTGTTAATGAAATATGCATACAATAGCGGATTTCGTTCTATTAAATTCACTATCCATTATGGTCTGATACATACCACAAAAATTCAAAAACAACCTAAAATTATATTCATGTCCAAACACAACTCTAATTTTCAAATACCATTTTCACTTGAAAAATTTTCTCACTTTTTTTTTAGGAATTTTAATTCTTATGTCCAAACACCCACTAAGTACAATGAGCAAAGGGATATAGTAATTGGTTAACATTAATTAAAGGTTTCATTCTGAGTCATGAGAAAGAAGGAAAGTTCGATAAGAGTGTTTTATTTTCCCTTAATGAACAACATAATATTCAAATTGATTAGACAAATAAACTTTCTTATACCTACTTGTTAAACAAAATAAATTAAATACAAACACACAATAAGGATAATAACGTACAATACTTAACAAGGTCGAATGATGCTATAAAGTAATTCCATAAGTATAAAGGGATCATCCTAATTCCAAACTTAGATTTATTTTATTAAAACAAAAATAAAAAAAGGTACAAATGGGAGGGGATATAAGCCTTCCTCCTTATGCTTATGGGAGTGTGGCTAATATGAGCTAGCTTCTTTTCGACAATATTGTTTGATTACAATTAATATTATATATTGAAACATTAGCCTTTTGATCCATGTAACAGTCTTTTCCATCTTCTAATCTACGCAATTATGTTACTTATACCATTGCCTAATTTTAGGGCTATCAAATTGAGATTGAATTCCTCTAACCATTGATACATAATTGATTAGCTCTATCTAACCTCTTCCATGTAGTCTTTTGGAAAATTAGCTCTAGTCTCAAAATAACCTGCATCTAAAAGTCCACATGCATTTTATAATATACACCCTCATACACTCCTCAGGACAGGTGATTACATTGAAATCACAAACCATCCCTCATGTCCTTGAATCTATTAGCAAGACTCATAACATCTTCTTTAGTTTATTTGGCATAAACAAAAGTAACATAGACAGACTCAGTACAATGAGAAACAAAAATATAACAAGTGACTTGTTGAACATTGTCCTCCAAGATTTGCACTTTAAGACTAGGCTCTCAGAAGAGCCATATCTTATTAGAGATGTTACCATAGGCATGATTAGACCCCAATTCAGCTTGTATTTCACTAGGTATTTGATTTCCTTTTAGGCTCCTGGATACTAATGAATGGAAGTTGGTATGACCTCTTGAGACTTTTGAGTCTCTCAAGTGCACCCATTGTTTTGATACTCCTGCCTTTCCAAGATAGTATATGAACCATCTTAAGTATCCAAGTTTAGGGTAAGGAGTTTCTGGGCCCCCTAGGGGAGATTCTAGATTTGTTACCTTCGGCGACCTTAGGCCTCATTTGTTTTTATTAAGATTAAGACGTTTGAATCTGAATATACATTTAAATATTAATATGTGTATTAAGATTAAAACATCTGAATCTAAATACACATTTGAATATTAAGATGTATCATGAATATCTAAATACTGAATAATTAAGATTGTTTGTTTTCTCTACATCAGAATATGTAAAATTTATATTTATTTAAAAATTAATAAGTATAAATTCAAATAAAATAATACTAATTAATCTAATATTACATTAATAATTTTTTTTTTGAAATTATATGGTGGTTGGTTGTGATGACGGATAACAGTTGTGGTTTGGGATGCCGACTGAGTAGTGGCTGGTGGTTGATAGTGATGATTATGGGTAGTAGATGGTGATGACAGTAGTAGTCAACGGTGGCGGTTAATAGCGATGGTGATTGATAATAGTGATGGGCAATATATAGTGATGTTAGTCTATAATGGTGGGAGATAGCAATGGCGGTGGTAATGGTGATTAGTGTTAAAAGTGTAGGAATAATAGTGAAATATCATTTTTACATAAATTTTTGAATGTATAACATCTTAATGATATTAAGATTCCGTTATAGTATGTAATAACATGTAAGAGTACGTAACAAATAAAGACGTACAATAACTAAAAGTATGAAGTAAGTCAGAACGTGTAACAATTAAGGACATATAACAAGTAAGTACACATACTAAGTAAAACATGCATCACATATGAGCATCTAACAAATGATAACATGAAATAAGTAAAGACATGGTTTAAATAAAAACGTAAAATAATACACTCTGCATGCTTAAACACTCGTTGTCACGACTCAAATCTCAACATGTCGTGATGGCGTCTATCGCAGTAATAGGCAAGCCGATAATCATAAAATAACTAATCATTTTAATTTAAAAACATGATATATTGAGTTTAGCAGTGAAAATCTCATAAATAATCGAAATTCATAACTACGACTCAAATACAAAATCTCCCAAAATTCGGGTGTCACCGAGTATATGAGCTACTAAATATCGACATAGTCAACACTCTAATACAACTGTCTAAAAAGATAAAACAGTGCTAAATAAACTGAAAAGAAGGGGAGTCGAGGTCTGCGAACGCCAAAACAGCTACCTCAAAAATCTCCAAGTAGGAAATGCTCCAAGTCTAGCAACCACCGTGCCTAGAAGTACCTGGATCTGCACACGAAGTGCATAGTGTAGTATGAGTACAACCAACACTACAATAAAAAGTACTTTTAGTGGCAATTATTTAGTGGCATTAAGTTAATTGTTGCTAATTTTTTCTTACAAATGAAAAACTACTGGCTAATGAGCATTGGCCAAGAAAATATACCTTTTACCCGCAATAAAAAAAAATGACCACTAAAGGAGTTTTTGGCCAATATTGTCCCTTATCTTTAAGGGTAGGTCTATTTTGGTCCCTCAAATATAACCCTGAGCATATTTAGTCCCTTAAGTATGCTAAAATGGAGCACCTTCAGTCTCACTGACAGAATCTGTCCAAGATCAATTACATGGTTGGTTTCGGCACTCACCGTCTTTTTAGTTTACTTATCGAAAATATTCTATAAACCAACACCCACTAATAGTACATAGCTGATTTAAGATTTTAACGTTGAAACTTTCACTTTTAAAAATTTCGGTGATTTTTCCAAAAAGAATAGTTAAAATGTGGAAAAAAAATAGAGTTGCCAAGACACTTAATAGGTATATTATTGAAGCAAACGAATAACCAGATTATATTATCACTTTTAGCCTGCGTCAGAAACTATTTACATCTGGTAGCCGAAAAAGTATATAAAATTTGTATAATTTTGTATATTAACATACAAAATGTATATATATGCAAAATAATATATAATTTTTATATATTATTTCGGCATTATTTTTACAACGGCTATACAGTGTCATTTTCTCATTAAAAACTTGCACAGAAGGGGATATTTTCAAGGTCAAAATTTTAGAAGACATTATCTAAAAATGAGGAATAAAAGTGATAACTTGCGTTATCCAATAAAAGGAGAGGAATCTTTTTGCTTTAGAGCTGAAGATTTGCTTCATGAATCAAAGTTGGTTAACACCGTTAGTTTTTGAACACATTTAGTCAGTGAGATTAAAGGTGCTCCACTTTAACATACTTAAGGGACAAAATATGCTCAGAGTTATATTTGAGGGACCAAAATAAACCTAACCTCAAAGATAAGGGACAATATTGGTCAAAAACTCCCACTAAAGCACTAATTGAAAGCGAAAATTTTAAATCAGTCCCTCCAATTTTTTCGACATCAATCACCTCTTCCCTCCGATCCTTTTTGAGGTCTTCTTTGTATATCGCGAAATTATTTCAGAAGTAGGCACCGTAAAGGCTCTCATCGTTCCTGCTGCCCAACTCATCTCTGTCTCACCATCACCAGCCACCATCCTAGGTAACTTCATCGTCTCACTCTCTCTCTCTCTCGCCCCTCTCTATATACCTATTATCACCGATGAGGGATAGCATATCCACAATGAACTGAGACTTGAGAGATGTTTCTTGCAAACAATCAAACTATTTTTGCAGTCGTGAAGCCCTTGTCTTGAGGTTCCTGATGGAAAACGAAATATGCGAACCGATATCATATGTATAATTTTACTATCGCCATATAAAACGCTAGCTAACTCTTGCGATTGAAATCTGATTATTGTTCTTTGTACGGTGGTATTGAATTTGTCCGGTGCTTTTGCATTCATGTGTTTGATTTAATGATATTTTTAGTTGCTTTCATGGTTATTTTAATTCCCACACTGATGCTGCGAAAATATATTTTGTAATTTAGGTGTTCGATGAATTGCTTTTGCAGACTTTCTGACTCTTGTCTTCCATTTTTATGTTGATTTCAGATGTTTCATATCTTTGACTGTTTAATATTGTCCGGTAGTTGAACATTTGTCCAATATCAAGTGTTTCAAACAAGGTGGAGGTGATAGAAGCTAGAAAATTGGCTAAAAGTAACACTAAAGGTGTGACTAAATATTGGATATTTCTCCTATTTTAATTGCCTACCTGTGTCTTCTTGTTGCACTACTTTTGAGTCTTTTGGGTTACTGTATTTGATCATAATTTCACATTGTGAGTAGGTAAGAATGCAAATTAGTTTCTTTTCTTCAATCTAAAAAGCATGTTCACGCTTTCCTTTTTGGTCTTCTTACAGTTAAATTTCGTCTTTTATCTAACTATTTATTTACATATTTTACATTTTCATCATTTTTACAGAATACTATGACGATTCTTGGGGCCAAAATTATCAGAAGATGGGGTATAGAAACAACAACGACGAGGAGGCATTAGATGCTGTTGAGAATGGTGTTTCAATAGGTATCTAGTTTAATTGACGTAATCTATTTTTAATTTTAGTTATCTTTTTCCTATTTAAAATTTCTTCGCTATATAGAGTGTATCTGTGGATTAGAAGATTGTTATGGTTTAATTTAGTACTTATCATGTGATATATAATGATGATCTGATATCACGAGTTGGACCTTACTAAGTAATAGAAAAAGAATATTGTTGAGTGTTAACGTTATTTGCCTCTGGCAGCTCAATCATTAAGTGAATAGCTTCATTCTAGGTTATGCCAAGAAATTAATAATTTTATATTTCTGTAAGGCAGAGAGTCCTTTTTACTTGGTTATTTTGCTGGTTGTCTTTTACCTTAATTTTAAAAGCATGAATTTCAAGAGCAATTTATAGCTAAAATATCTTGATTGACTGTGCAGAATAGGATTGCAGTATCCGAATTGAGAAATGTAATTAAGCTTTTACATGTAGCTCTATACAGACCCTTAGTTAACTTTTGGCCTAAATTTTGAATCTTTTTGATGTCTTCTTCAATCTCATTTTTGTTTTCTGCATTCTTATATTTTTTTTCCTGGTTCTAACTTGAGAGTAGTCGAGAATCAAATCATTTTCTTTTCAGTTCCAATGCGATTAGAAATTTTACTAACTTAAATTAGCTCGGCTTTTTAGTGTGCTAGCCAATTGCCTCATTAGTTCGCTAGCCAATTGTCTCATTAGTTCCTATCTTATTCAAGCTGCTAGAAGCTCTCTCAGATTCTAGATAAATTTTTGAAAATAATATCTTAAAAAATATACATGTTCTGTATATTAAGAAATTATAATTTTCTTGTGTCATGTTTTCTTGGTTGTGCTGCTGCTAGTAGGATATTTCTGCAAGCAGAAGTATTATTATACTCAAATTATTTGTTTCCTATTTTTACTTGACCTTCAAACATTATCCAGGTTATAATTTCACTGAAGAAGGGAGCTGCATCTACTGAAGTATGACAAAAGAGAGAAGCCCAAATTCTGCCCTCCAAGCTTACCCACGGTAAAGCATTTCATGGGACATCTCTTGTGCTTTTTAAACATTAAGGAAATTCTCAAAATAAACAGTATCGTATTTGGAATTGTATCCATAGAATTAATTGAAAAACTTGTCATTCTCATTGGGAATAAGATACAATTAATGTTCTTGGCAATTGCCTATTCATAGCCTGTTGAGTCATATTGCTTGGCAAATCTTTGTAAACAATATACATTAGCCATTTAGACTTAGGACTCTACTTATTCTTCTTTTCCTTCTGTCAGTTCTACGTTCCCTTTTGTTAGAAGTGCACTTTGCAAGGAAATGGTGAAAATGGAAATTCCAAACTATTTTTCTTGATCCTGTATAGGTTATAATATATCCAAAGACAAGTGTATTCTTTTTTGCTGATGTTGCTACATGCATAAAAGGATTAAAATTTCTTTTCTGAATAGTTAGTTGCTTTATGACTATTTTGTCAATGTAGATATAGGCATTATTTGTGATTTTCTTGCTTTTAAATGTTGTTTGTGAGTTATGTTCTAGCTGTGGTGGAATCTAATTCTTAGAAATTGTTTAGTTCTTCCTTATTAAAAAATTCAGTTTGAGTTTAGTTTTTAATTTTTCGTATAATCTGAATTATTTACCCATTGCAGAGGAGTAAGCACTGTTCTGAGTATCCTTAAATTTATGGAACTTCCCTATTCCGATGCATAACCTGATTTAGGTGCTGCAACTGCTGAAAGTTTCATTGCTCTCCAAGACTCCTTTGGAAAATATTGTATCTTATAGCCGTGGAAAACTCATGCGCAAAATTAAACAAGAAAGCCATATGTCATAACTCAAATAGCATGAAGCAGTTTTTGGTCAGAAATTTGGTCGTGGAAGATTTCAATGTCATCGAGAGCGAAAGAAATTTATCAGCGCCATTTATTGTCTAATATTACATCTATTGGATAACAATTATTAGATGCACAATTATACTAGCATTGGATCCATAGTTTACCTTATATTTTTATTTTATGTTGTTGGTACATTTGATATTTATGGATTATCTGTTATCTTTGGTTGTCGTAGATTCTATTAAATGTATTGAGCTTTTTGGAATAATTTTTTTATTATTCGAATGTAAATAGGCATGATGTGCATTAAAATGTTGGCTCTTTCTTAATTCTTACTAACAGTAAGAAAAGTTGTGAAATGTTCTCATTTACTAGCCACTATAATTACCGCTAAAGATTCTTCCTTTACTGGAAATATGATAGACCTTTACCGGCCATAAAATAGAAGCAACATGTGCGATCTAGGAATTTTTGAAAGAGGGCTTGTGGCCAATTTTGTTGCTAAAACTCATGGATCTTTAGCAGCAGTAGAAAGGATCTTTACCAGCACTCTTTGTAATGGCAGCTAAAGCCTTTGCCGACGCTGGATATGCCGACCAATATCTAATTGTCGCTAAAGGATTTAGCGGCGATAAATATTGCCGCTAAAGAGCATAATTATTGCCGCTAGAAGCCTTTTTTATTGTAGTGCGATCCAATGTACTAAATAAATAACAGGACTAACCTTTCATTGAAAGCAGTGACGAGTTCAGATAGGTACAGTCGAAGTCTAGATAATAACAATATAGATATGATAGGAAAATGACAGTAATACCTCAGAGAAAAATCTCATAATCAGTTGTCACAATACAGAAAAGTAAACATGCTTTCAAGTTCAACAGTATAGGCTCAATGATAACTAGGGATTCTAGTTCATTTTACACTCTTTTTTTACTTGAGTTTTGATTAAAAATGTATACAAATAGTCCCAAAGGCTTACATGTTGTACTTGTTTGCAGGGTTTGGTCAAAAAAGTGACAAGTAGTCAAAACCAACTCAAACAAACGAGTGAAACTTGCACAAGTACCAAGAACAAGTCAAGGCACTGCTGCAACATAAAATCCACTGCAGCCGCAACAAACCCACCGCGGCCGCAGTCCATTTAGTGCGGTCCGCGGTGGAAAAGATCAGAGAGATGCAATTTTGGAAGCTCAAGCACTGCGGTCCGCGGTAGATTCTTCGCGGCCGCAGTAGCCTCATCGCGGCCGCAATCCATTTTATGCGGTCCGCGGAGAGGGGATTCAGAGAGCTGGGAGTTTGGAAGTTGGAAGCCACTGCGGTCCGCGGTCCATTTTGTGCGGACCGCAGTGAAGCCACTGCGGCCACAATGCATTATATGCGGTCCATGGTGGACAGATTCAGAGACTCAGAAATCAAGCCAAAAAGTCTCACTGCAGCCGCGGTGCATTTTCCGCGGTCCGCGGTACCTCCGTCAGGGGTATTTTTGTCCAGATAATTCGGCCTTGTATAAATACTTCTTTTTCAGAATTTTAGGTCATCTAACTTTTAGCTGAGCACGTGAACGGTGGTTTTAGCCTATTTTGAGTAATTTTATAGTTGGTTTAACATTGAATATTCAATTCTTAGTTTGTAATCATATTATATGGGTTGTTCTTCATCTAAATACCTTATTTCTTCCATTATTATGAGTAGGTAGACCCACTAGCTAGGGTTGTGGCTCAACCCTAGTGTGGATATTTGATGGGTCTTTTGTTTTAAGGCTTAGATGTTTATGGGTGGTTGATATTGGACTGATTTGTGTTTTTCATGTTGAATTAGTGGTTGCAAACACTAATTTGTGCCTATTTGACTTGGGCTCTTCTTGAGAAAGAGAGCTTGAGTCTAGGAAAATCAGTTCAACAAGGAATTGGGGCGTATTCAAGAGATTGATAGCCCCAATTAAAGGGTTAAATCTAGAGATAGTAATACCCGACTTGAGCCTATATTGCTTGCATAATTTTGACACCCAATTGGTCTTGAGAAAGTCAATTAGGGAAAAGTCACTCGAGCTATCGAGAGGTATAGAGTGAGTAGTGTCGTGCATTGGCTATATCGTGATCCCAAACATAACAACTTTGCCTTAGGATTTAGAACCCGTCAAGTATTCACCTAGGAGAAAGTCGCTTCCCTAGTGCCTCGTTAATCATCTAGAAAACCTTTCAAGCATTCATACTTAGCTTAACTTCGCATATCATTAGCATAAAATTAGAAGTAACAAATCAAACAAATATGATTGGAAGTGTAATCAAGAGCACTACGCACTGCTAGATTAGATAGAAATCCAACTCCAAACATTGTTGTAGCTCCCAGTGGATTCGATCCCGACCTTCTCGGGTAAAAGCTGCATTGACCATGCTTGCCACTTTGTAGTGGTGTAGGGTTGGATCCGATCAGCAGCTTTAAGCCAATTTCGGATTTTTGAGTTATAACTTCGTAAGTTCTTATAAGATTGATTTGTTTAGCCCGTATTGATTGTATTGTACTGCTTGTGACTAGATTTGGGTCATTTGGAGGTCAATTTATGAGGCAAAGGCGTGTTGGAGTAGAGTTTTGCTCGGATTGAGGTAGTAACACTTCCAAACTTGATTCTAAGGGTTTGAAACCCCAAATTATATATTATGTGATTGGTGTTGAGGTGAAGCACATGCCAAGTGACGGGCGTGCGGGCGTGCACCGTGAGAATTGTGACCTGGTCGATTCAATGGCACTGTATAGTAGTTCTATCTTGTTGATATCCATGTTTTTATCATGTGATAAAGTAATTGAGCTGTCAATCATGCTAGAGATCATGTTTAGGCTATATGCTGGTACTGTTGGGACCCTTAGTGGTCATCTTTTGCTGTTGACTTACTGATTTTATTAATATTTCGTACTCAGTCATATTCATTCATTTCATATTATATATCATTCTCTGTTGTTATTTACTGTTACATCATATCTTCATGTTTGGGCTAGTTTTATGACATTGTGGGCCCATGAGAGAGACGGGAGATATTGATGACTAAGTGAGGACGAGGGCTTGATTATGAGTGACATTTATGGGATTGGGCTGCAAGCCGTAGCGGTTATTCTGATTTATGACAGCGCTTGGGCTGAAGGAGCCCCTCCGGAGTCTGCACATAACCCCAATGAGCGCGGTTAATTATAATGAGGGATGGATCTTCTCTGGACATGGATCTTGTCCGAAGTATTATATACCTGGGGATGGATCTTCCCCACGTGCAGGATTGGCCCTACTCAATACTGGGTGACTGATGGTCAGTTGATGTATATATTCCGGGATGGATCTTCACTAGGCCGGATTGGCCATATACAGTACTGCGTGATTGAGTGTTTGAGAGTTTGAGCACATGAGGCTGTCAGCATGGTGCATCACATACAACATGTGCATTGGCATGTAGAAGTAGAGGAGTTATATTCTTCTTATCATTCATATTTGATCTATTTTACTGTTTTGAGTTTATTTGTTGAACTTGAAAGCATGCCTATGTTTCTGCACTGATATTTTAATATTGAAATGTACCGGTTGAGTTCGTCACTACCTTCAATCCAAAGGTTAGATTTGTTACTTATTGAGTTGGTTGTACTCAAGCTACACGCTGCACCTCGTGTGCAGATCCAGGTGCTTCCGGTCACGGCGGCTGCTGAGTGAGGAGTCAGGATCTCGGGAGACTATCGAGGTAGCTGCATGGCGTTCGCAGGCCTTGACTCTCGTTCATTATCTTTACTTGTATTTCAGTTCTTATTCCGTAGATTTGTAGCAGACTGTATCCCTGTATAGATGCTCATGTACTCGGTGACACTCCGAGTTTTGAGAGAGATTTGTATTGAGTTGCGGATTTATTTATGTTTCTAAAAGTGTTTTTCTCAAAATATTTATTGCTTTCGTGTTTTTCGAAGCTTTTATTGTGTTGAAATGGTTGAGTAGTGGCTTGCCTAGTTCCCCGATAGGCGCCATCACGACTGTTGGTTTTGGGTCGTGACAAATGTGTGTACGGGTGAAACCAAGCCCTTTGGACGCCTCAGTTATCGATGAAGTAAATGGAGTAGAGATGTGACTGTAAGGAACCAGAATCGAGGCAATGAGCCCCTCGAATCGAGGTCCGGGCAAAACACCTGCCCTCAAACGAACTGAGGCCACACCCCCGGGTTCAATTCAAATCCCTAAACATCGGAGAATGTTATCAGATAACCGACCATGACTAACAAAGGGCTATGATATCCGTGCCTAGCCGGATGTCACAATGTGAATCTCGGCACGTACCGACAGAAGATCAGTGATTAGTAAAACGGAAGATTTTACCTTTCATAGAATTGTACTTAAGGTAAAACTCCCCTACTATATAAAAGGGAGTCTGACTATTCATTAGCATTTTTGTAACAAGCACATCAAGGCAATATACTCTCATTTTTTCTGTTATTCAGAGTTCTTACTCTTGTTCATCAGTGCTTCGTTATTGTGAGTCCGGGATCGAAGGCAGGCACTTCACTGAGGCTGTTACCGAGTCCGGAATCACTCCTCTTAAGTGGTTTGATAATTTATTACGTCATTTATCTGTTTAATCTAACGCAATTTATCATTTGTATCGAATTACTCCGCACATCCTTAAAACAACATATAAATTCAATTGTTATCCGTTTTTTAGGGTAAACATAATGGTATACAATCAAAGCTTAACGGGCGGTCCAACAGAAATAGTATCTTGTGCAATACACAAGGGAACAATGGTGTAGGCAAGTTTACAGCTAAGGGGGTTCAAAAAAGAAAAAAAAAGTTAACAAATAAAGGAGACTGTAGTCAGAATTGAACCAACGTCCTAGCAAAGATTTAAAACCTTTGGCAACTGAGCTATGCTTTTGAACCGTATCAAGGAGATTCAAGAAGTACAAATTGAATTTTATTTTATATGTATATTGTAATTTTGTGACAAAGGTGATTTGGGTGAACCCCTTCCGCCCCTACATCCGCCCCGTCAACGGGGGAAAAGATGTAACTAGTCCTTACAAGTTTGTACTTTGTATGTGTCACTACTGAAAATTATTAAAGGGTTCCAAAATGGAAATTAATACCAAGAAAAAAGCACTTGCAGAACAAAATAAATTTCGTCACTTTCTCTAAACAATTCAAGTGACAGGCCTTTAAATCTACTAGTTCTGCAAAATTCAGAAATCCAGTTTATCTGTTCGAGAATATCATATTCACTTTTAATTGTTAAATATTTTAAAAATAAATTTTATTTTTAAATATCACTTTTCGCATATCAAGAGAAAAATTATTTCTTTTTGTTTTGCCCTTAGCATTAATTACTTATTCCAAATTATTTTTCAAATTCATTAAGACTATATACCAATTAATATGGGCATCACGATAAAATATGCACTTCATTTATTTTCTTAAGGGACGTGCAAAGTCAATAATGGACAAATAAAAGTGTACGGAAGGATTACTACTTATAAATTGTTCATATAAGACAGTGATAGTAAAAACAAATTTACCACTATTTACCAAGTTATAGTGTTATACACTGTCACTTGGAAAGTAGGTTAACATTATTTGACAAGCTAGATACTAAGCTCCCATTTAATTATAAATTTTGACAATTTTTTTTTAAAAAATTTTAAAAGTATTATTTGTTCATGGAATATGATCAATTTTTGAAAAGAACAAAAAAATTGAAGCTCCCAAAAATTGATTTAGGACAATTTTTGATTGAAATTTTTTCTTTCACTCACAAAATTTTAACTTTTTTTTTTTCCGAATAAAATACACGTATAAACACAACTTCAACTTTCAAACGCTAGCTAAGTAAACAGAGATACGATAAGGAATTGTGCGATGGGACCATATGGTCTCTATCAATATATTACTTTTTGAGTGCCTAAATTCTAACGTGGTCCATAAAACATCCTACACGTAAATCTAACTCTGGATTTAAATATAGGCAGCGACACCTTCCTAATTATGTAGTGTCAGTTGTATGAGACACAAAATAAAATTTTCCAAGTTTTATTTTGTGTCTCATATAACTGATACTAGTTGTATGAGGCTCCTTTTTGTCTTACAAATTTGTGGACCCCAATCTTACACTTCTGGGTCCACAAAACTGTGAGACAAAAAGGTTGCCTCATACAACTAGTGTCAGTTGTATGAGATACAAAATAAAATTTTCCTAAAAGTTATGTACCATTAGAAAGCATTGAATTTAATCCAACTACCAACTAATTCTTTCACTCCTCCATTTGGCAGACCATTAATTTATGTCCAATTTTCTCTCTATAAAAACCCTAAGGGTCTCACTAGATTTTGTACACAACACTCAAGGCAATAACATTTGTTGTACTATTCGCCTCTACTTCCTCAAACTACTCTTTATTATTCTCTAATTTTCCTTTTAAGAATGGAAATGGTTGGCAAGATCGCATGTTTCTTGGTTTTGTGCATGGTGGTGATTGCACCCCATGCAGAGGCACTGAGTTGTGGTCAGGTTCAGTCTGGCCTGGCTCCTTGCCTCCCTTATTTGCAGGGCCGCGGCCCTCTTGGAGGTTGTTGTGGCGGCGTTAAAGGTCTGTTGGGTGCAGCCAAGTCCCCAGCTGACCGCAAGACCGCATGCACTTGCTTAAAATCAGCCGCTAATGCTATTAAGGGCATTGATATGGGCAAAGCTGCTGGACTTCCTAGTGCTTGTGGCGTTAACATTCCGTACAAGATCAGTCCCTCCACTGACTGCTCCAAGTATGTTTTTCGCTTTCTTTTCTTACATATTATGAGTTTACGATCTCCCATTTACATTTTAATGAATTTTTATAGTATCAAGCTAAATCTGACCTACAACAACAAGTAATTAACTTTTCATATCAAGCATGGTATGGTAACATGAAAAAATAAGAAGAATTAAGCTAAATAGCCACTCACCCAACCACTTAAACAAAAAAATAGTCTGTTGAGGTGTAATATATGCATAATTTATGTATTATATGCGTATAATTACGTATAATTAATGTATAATTTATGTATATATCTAGAAAAAGTTATGTATATGTGTATAATTATGTATATAATCAATGTATATTCTATGTATAAGGTTAGAAAAAGTAAATAATGAATATCGCCCGACTATTTGTGTAAAGATCCAAAAGATAATGGAGTTATAGTAACAGTACTTAATCAGTAAATTTATATCTATGTCGATACCTCTGCTATATATTTTTCATTCTGTACATTGAATTGGCTGATGAGTGAAAATATTATTATACATTGCTAGTACATTTTTTTGGTTAATGTTGGTTTAATCTGTTCTTGTGATGCAGGGTCCAGTGAGGTTGATAAAAGATGGATCAGTTTTCCACAGGATAATTTGGTAGAGAAGAAGAATAAGAGTGATCGAGTTTGATCCTGCTCATGGATCCATTTCGATTTTGTGTCATTGTCTCTTTTCTTTTTTGTTTGTCTTTTGGAGTCATAGTCATAGTATTGTAATGAAACTTCAACGGTTGGTTGTATTACAAGCCAATCAGCTTGATAATACATCTATATTTCTATGTACTTAATTCATGTCTCTTCTACGCGGATCAATTCCTTCTCTCTGATCTTTTTTATTTTTTTTTCATTTATTTAACTTTAATTTATTCACTGATGGTCTAAAATTAGTTACACAATCAGCTAGGTTAGATAATGATTGTTGGGATTATGCTGCTCTTGAGTCGAGTGTCTATTGAAAGCTGCTTTTCTACCTTCACAAGGTAGGAATGAGATCTACTTATATCTTCCTAAGAACTCACTTGTGGAATTTCACTTAGTATATTATTTTTGCAACTAGGTTAGATAAGTGTTGAACTTGAGTTGATAATCTAAAGGCGAAATACATAAACAGCCCCTTTAAGTTGTCCTCAACGATCAATTAAACACCTTAATCGAGCCCTATTTTATTTTGACACTTCAAGTGGCTATTAAATAGATCAAGTAAACACCTGACCCAGTCAGCTCATCTCGCGTGTAATACACTTTCGGAGAAACACGTTATTTACCCATCCCATACAGTAATAAACGATAATTGTATGTGTAATTCCGAATATACCCTTAATAAAGTCTCTAATTTAAGCCCAAATCCTGATTTTCACTTCATTCTTTATCTCTCCATCTTCCTTCTGCTAGCTGCACCTTTTCCCCACCATTGTTGGTGGCCTTTTTTTTCAATTGGAAAGAATCTTTCAGATTTAGGAAACAAGAGCAAAATTCCTATTTTTGCTTCGGCTAGTAACTCAAAGAGCCTGTTGCCAAATCATCAAAAACTTCAGAGAAATCCCATGATTAATTATTTGGAATAAATTCACTTGCTGGCTGCTTCTTAAATAGATTTTGAGACTTTACATCATCCCAATTTGACAAATTATTGATGAAAATTGATTGTTAATTATCAATTTATTAGTTATTAGTCTCTACTCTTTTGGATAAATACATTATTTTGGGACAATCTGGTAGATTTAGGAAAAGGGGATGAGCGAAGAAGAAGAAAAGGGGGGAGAGGGTGATGGTTTAGGAAAAAAAGTATTTTTTCTTGTTTAAATGTATTTTTTTTTGTTAATTACATGTGTCAAGTTTTTATGGTGAAATTACACGTGTCATGTGTTAATTGGTTCATTTGACATGTCATTGGCAAGTGCAACTCACGCATATGCTGTGCTGCACTCGGGTGTTTACTCGGTCTATTTAATAGCCACTTGAAGTGTCAAAATAAAACAGGGCTCGGTAGAGGTATTTAATTGATCGTTGAGGACAACTTAAAGGGGTTGTTTATGTATTTCGCCTAATCTAAAAGAAGATATATATAGTATTAACGGAAAAGCGTCTGATATATCCCTGTACTATGGTAAATTATTTAAAATTATCCCCCGTTATACTATTGGGCCATAAAAGTCCCTATTGTCCAACTATCCTAACAAATCTGCCCTTAGTTTGACGGAGGTGCCACGTGGCATCCATCCTTGCGTCTTTTTAAATCTGGACACATAAGAGACGACCCGCTCTATGAAACCCACCAACCATAACCCATTTATAAACCAAATAATACCCTAAAGCCACTGATCAACGATTTATATAACCCAAATTAAACCCCCAACCCTAATTTATAATCCTACTGCCATCTCCATCAAACCCTCTATGCTATTAACTCCATCAAGACAGCCCACTTCAACAAATTTCATGATAAATGTCGGAGTGTAGTGCTACATCAAAGAGGAGGTGCCATTGTGGAGAGATTGCCAACCACTTCCGATCGACCACACCACAAAATCCCGGAAGAAGATTCTATAAATGTGCAAAACCTGAAGTAAGTTTGTTAATTGTTTGTACAAAACTGAAATTTGATTCCTTCTAACCTAATTATTGTTCATTTTCGTTAGAATGAGTAGTGTGGATATTGGGAATGGCAAGACGAACCTTTTTCGGACCGAGCTTTGGTAGAAATCAATAAGTTACAGTGTAAATTGGATGCAGCTAATGTTACAATCAATATGTTGAAGCAATTATTGGAGTCGTGCACGATAGAAAGAGACAAGCTGTTGGAAAAAGTTGAAGATTTGGAGGTTTCAAAAAATGTTGAAGTAAAAAAAGTAAGGAAAATCGAAGATAAAGTGGTTAAGATGAAGATGTTTATTTGGATTTCAGTTGCACTTATTGTTGGTTTTGTTGCGGCAATGTAGATGAAGTAAATTGTGTTTGTTGAAGATGGCCTACGGTCCATATTTCACTTGTTAATATATGTTCCTAAGTATTAGAGTTTTTTTTGCCATTGTAAAACAATTACATCAATTGTTAATGTATGTTTTGATGTCCCAAGTGCTAGTGTTTTGATGTTCTATCTATTGACTTGTCAATTGTTTGAAATTAGTTTGAATTGTTTTATGGCATATGGTCCCTTTTTAAGTATTAGAACTAGTTTGAAAACATAGATCATCAAAAACATAAACTTTGGTTATGATCATATGGGACTAATCTATGCACCTGGAGCTTTGGATAAGAAACAAATAGTGTCACTTCTGGATTTAATATCATATATACAAGCTGGACAACAAGTCAGCACTATTTTCCAAACACAAATGCTTACAACACAGTACATCACCAAAAACAACACAAAAAAAACTGAAATTACATCACCAAAACACAGTAATTCCAGTAGTAGTTTTCTGGAACAACAACAAAAACAGCACCAAGAAACCGTATTACATCACCAAAAATACAGTAATTCTAGTAGTTACATCACTAAAACAGCACAAAAAAATAGCACCTAATAATTCTGTAATTACATCACTAAAACAGCACCAAAAACAGCACCAAATAACTGTAATTACATCACCAAAGAAGACAGTAACTCCAGTAGTTACATCACCAAAACAAGACCAAAAAACTGAAATTACAGAATACTAAAAGGGACACAACTGTCTATAAGTTTGCAGTAAATACATCCCACACAACAAAAAAATTATACTTTTTTCTTCATTTTTTTTCCCTTGATTTCAGCTTTCCAATTCTTTCTTGCCCTTGTTTTTCCGACTGATTTGCAGTTACAGCAGCCTTCCCCTTCCACTGTAATGTTGGGGCTGAATATGGCAGATCTGTTGGTACACTAACACCACTATGATCACATGTGAAGTTGATTGACCTTGTTCCAGCTGGTATTTGTACATGTAGTCTCATCCTAAGCCTTGTAGTTACTTCTGATATAACCCTTGGCCTAAGCACAGCATCTTCTTCATGTCTAACTCTTGACCTAAGCATTCTTCCAGGTGTAGGCATGAACCTAAGCCCACTGTCCTAACTTAGTTGAGTGGCTTGAGGTGCTGAATAGTTGAAATCATTTTCAACTTGAGGTTCAGCTTCATGTTACAACTTGGCCTCTTCCTTTGCTGCCTTCCTTTTGATTTTTTTGCAGCGGGTGCTGAGCTGGTGGCTGCCTGCTCAGTTATGGCAGCAGGTGCTCAACTGGTGGAATCCTGCTCAGTTGTGGAGCAGCCTGCTCAGGAGTGGCAGCAGCCTGCTCAACTCTTCCTCTCTTACTTTGCTTCTTTCTCTTGATTAAAATAGTTAAAAAAGACAAGTTAGAAATATTCATGTCTAGTATGTATTACTTTGAAGTTAATGTAAAATAATTACCTGACCACAAGTCCTTGCATTATGAGTTGTTTCTCCACATTTGCTACAAGTCATGATTCTTCCTTTTCTGGACTGTGACCACACTCCTTGTCTTTTAATTGCCTCATCCTTCTACCTATCTCTCTTAACGTTAGGTCTACCAGCCAATTTCACAAGCTCTGGAGGCTCCATTGCTTGAGATGGTTCAATCTTCCAAAACTTTCTCCCCTGACAGGCTGTATTTTGTGCCTATAAGTCAGCAGAAATGTCTCCTTGCTATACCACTAGTTGATTTCAGTCAAAAGATCACCAGAGTCATGAAGTATAGCTCTAATAGCATGTTGACATGGGATTCCTGTAAGGTCCATGACCTGCAAGTGCACTCTTTCACAGCCAAATTAACACAATGCTTGTCAGATCCTTCTGTTACTTCATAGCCATTTTGACCATTTGCATTTACTTCACAGGCAGTTTGTGCAATCTGCAGGTACTCATTATACAAGTCCATGCATTTTGGACTGAAATCATATCTCCAGCTTCTAACTTCTACTTCATGTTCTCCTAACAAGTTCATGGTCTTGATTCTGATGTCCTCTAGCATCTTGATTATAGGCTTATGCCTTGCATTCACAATCCACTTGTTGAATGATTCAGTCAAGCTATTATCAACCGACTGATTCTTGCATACAGTGTCCATATATGCTCTACACCAGGACTGGGGTGGGTACCTCAACAAAGCCTCTGCAACATCTTTGTTCAAGTCGCCTAATTTTCCTAGCTGATCCTTTAAATCTTCTGCATATGTGCACTATGCACACCACCATAAAAGCTTCTTGTTTTCCCCAGTGTTGAACTGTTTGCACCAGTTAGACTCAATATGTCTAACACAGTACCTGTGATGTGCCTAGAGAAGGACTGTTTTGACTGCATCAAGAAGTCCCTGCAGAACAAACAAAGATGTTCAGAATTGATTATCAAGTAAAAAGTAATTTGGATATTGAATAACAGATTAGAAATTTCGGAAAACTTCACCTTTTGCACATCTGACATGCAGGTGATTCCTTCCCCTTTCTTGAGGTCCAAAGAAGATTGCAGTAGCTGTAGGAACCAATTTCAAGTATTTTTGTTCTCCTTATCAACAACTGCCCATGCCAAAGGGTAAAAAATATTCTGTGAGTCCTGTCCAACTGCTACTAATAGCTGGCCTTTGGCTTTGCCCTTCAAATAGGTACCATCCAAACCAATAAAAGGTCTCAATCCTAGATTGAAACCCATCTTCAAAGCATGAAAACACACATACATTCTCAAGAACTTTCTTCTTCCTTCTTCAAGTGCACTCTTTGAAAGTGTAACAACCACATCACTACCAGGGTTACTTTCCCTCAATTCATTGGCATAAGCCTCTAGTTTATTGTACTCATATGAAAAACTACCATCTAGTGACTCCAATACCATCCTCTTTGCCCTCTTGAACTTTCCATGACTAACATTTAGCTCAAAGTTTCTCTTCAAATCTAACATCATCTCCCTAACCTTGTACTTAGGATTATCTTGTAACTTCTTCTTGACATATTGTGCAATGGTACTAAAATCAATAGTATTGTTATCAAATGCAGTGCCACAATCATGTTCAGAAGATAAAGTCTTGATTTTAACCCCACCAAACTTTTCTTTTGATATTAAGCACACAAAGGGTCAACCAACAATATCACAAGTATACCTAAGCCTTTCTAGGTCACTCTTCTCCAATTTCAATCTTTTCTTGTTAGCCAGAGAATATAACTTCATACATTTCCTAGCTTCTGGTATGTCTTTAAAGGACATACCTTTGTATAACTCTTTGAAGTCACTAAGTTTTTCATTTATTTCCCTTTTCTTTTATGCTTTAAGTGCTTCTAATTCTTCAGAATTGTGTCCTTCAGAATCAGTACTAGAGTCAGATCCTACATCACTTAAGCTACAATTAGTACCAACATCATCCACAATTTTATTAGATTCTTCTTCATATTGTTAAATATTGGGAATAGAGTAAATAGGGGGCTCACATTCATCTACACCATATAGGTTCACTACATTGAAATCATTGCATAATAACCTTTGTAAATGTCTAATACCATCATCCCCCTCAATCACATAAAATTTACCAGATGGGGCAGCAATTATAAGTTGTTGAACCCCTAAAAATCCTAGCTCATTTGTGAATTCATTGACTATGTCTATGTATGAAAGTATGTCAGAGTCATAACCTGTCCAAGTCTTCACCAATTTTCCTGTGTAGACAACTTTAGGCTCAATAACCCAATCACCATCGTAATTGAATATTAAGTCAACTAGCACCATCTCCAACAACCTATAAAACACAACAGAAAAAAATAATAATTAATGTATAAGTCAGTAGTGAGAATGAATAATTAATGCCAAAAAGAAATAATTTTTTATGACAAGAGGTCCCCCCCCCCCCCCAAGGAAGAATCCAACATATCCGAATATTTTAATCAAATGGCCACATAATTGGGGACCATCGTTGTTAATAAACAAAGGAAAAGTTCAGAATCTTCAGAAAATATAAATATACTTTACGGAAAAGGACAAAGAAACAAACCCCACATAACCCCCCACAAAATCCCACAAAACTCCAACAATAAATAAAGAACAAAGGCGTAAACCATGCATGCAAACACTAGAAACAGACAAGAAATAAGGATATATCAATGAAATTTTAGAAACTTTAGTTAGATGTAGATGAAATCTAAGAAATCGAAACCCTAGCATAAAAACCCTAAAATACGAAAAGAAAACTAAAAAATTGCAATACTAACATGAATAATATAGCAAAGACGAATCATTTTCATGGAGGAAGGTATTACCTTTATGGAATTTCTTCACTTCAAATCGGCTATCAACAAAGCTGTGAGGGTATTTTCATGTTCTAGATAGTTAGTGAGAGAAGAAAATGAAACGGGAAAATGAAATGGACGAAATGAGGATTATTTGGTTTATAAATGACGGGTCGCACGTTATGGGTTGGTGGGTTTCATGGAGCGGGTCGTCTGTTATGTGCCCAGATTTAAAAAGAGGCAAGGATGGATGCCACGTGGCACCTCCGTCAAACTAAGGGCAGATTTGTTAGGATAGTTGGACGGCAGGGACTTTTATGGCCCAATAGTATAACGGGGGACAATTTTAAATAATTTACCATAGTACATGGATATATCATACCCTTTTCCGTAGTATTAATTAATGCAGTAATAAACTCCCTTTGTCCTAAAAAAGAATAATACAACTCGAATTTCGAGAGGGTACACTAGTTGTAACTAATAACAACAAAATACATAGGAGAGGCACTACAACAAAAGGAACACTATAACGGTGGTAATATGTCGCACAATGGTCTAAACGCCGTCGTCAATATTATCGTTATACATTATATAAGCAACAAATAGTCAAAAAGAATAGGACGGAGCGTTGATCGGGTTGAGTAATGAATATTTCAGTAAAGGATTTCATCAGCGATTATGTTCATGTAAACTTTAAAATGGTAGACCTCAGTTACTTTTCACGTGAACAAAATACTTTACGGCAATGTCAATGACGTGGCAGCCACATAAAAAATAATGTGGCGTTTAGTCGGCGGCGGATCTAGGATTTGAAGGTGGCGGGTGCTACTATAATTTTTTTTAATGTAGACTTTGTAATAATTAATATAGAGCTTGTTCGGAATGCTTGTTCGGTTCTTTTTTTTTTTTGGTTTATTCGGGTAATTTAGTAGGCATTTTTTATTTGCAAATATGAAAATTACATCTCTATCTCCTACCCTACTTGTAAGATTTCACTAGATATTTTGTTGTTATATGAAAATTACATCTCAAGCGTCAAGAAGCAATTGTAGTTAGCATTTTAAAAAAGAAATCACACCTTTACTATTAACAATACAAGCACTATTAATATTTTTTCACTTGGGAACTACATCTTTTTGTATGCTAAAATAAATTTCCACAAATAAAATAACATCTTCAAAAGGGAATTTCACCAATCAGAATAAGAAAAATAAAAAATATATATCTCCAATAGATGCAGAATTAAATAACTACAAGGTCCCAAAAATTAAAATGATAAATTTCATATTTTTTTGGGCAATACTTACAACATATTCATCATAATTTAATAGTAAAGAGATTTAAGTTGTATTTAATAATTATAAAATAGCATAATTTTTTATGTTACAATTAAAAAAATATAAAAATTAAATTTGATCTCAATCCAAAATTCTTATCAAGACCAAAGTTTTTGATTTTGAAAAGAAAAAATTAAATGATTTGAGATTAAGAGAAATGTTTATTTTTATGAAATTTTAAAGTTTGGAGGCTTTTTTTTGAGTGCTCTTGTTTAAAATCACAGATAAAATAATCGAATATAGGGAAAATTTATAAAAATAATGAACAAAAAATAGGAAATTAGGAGGTAGCCAAAAAGGAAAATGACTGGGACAAAGGAAATAAAAAGCACAACGAAAAGGGAAAGTCAGATAAGGTTCAAGATAAATTCGAATTTGAATTTTACACACGAGAAATTAAAGCTTTCAAAAAGATCTACCAGCTATGGCACCTTTGTTTTGTCTGCAACTGAGGATGGCGGGATCAAATATTTAACCTAATTTAAGAAATTTTTTACATAAGTATATAATAATTTTACTAACTTAGCGGGTGCCATACCACCACACCTTAAAGGGTGGATCCGCCACTGCGTTTAGTTAACAATGATCACAGTTTGGATACTTGACTCTGAATTCGAGTGACTAAGAGATCAAAAGTGGGGAGTACTTAGGGAGGGGTATAAAAAATAAATACAAGTTTAACGATGATTCTAAAATTTTACATGGTAGATAACATTTGTGGTAATACTATTTAATTTTATGTTAACTTAATAAAATAAGAAAGCTCAATTATATTAGTAACTTTTAGGGGCAGAAATAAACTATCATATTTTTGGATTCTCTTGAAAAAATCTGATTTAACTTTAATGATATTTGGATAAAATAACAAAAGGTCGTATTTGTCCTAGTATATATATTTATTAGTATTGAATTGGACAATAAATAGTAATTTATTGAACTGAGCAATATAGATCTATTTCAATTAACAGATATGTGTTCCTAGGTATTCAACCGACAGATATTTGTTACTAGATATTGAACTAGGCAATTGAGCTATCTCAACAATATCAACAATGAAGACATGCATTTCTTTCTCAACAGCACATCCCTTTCCCAACTTACCCCACTGAATATATATAGTTTTATTTAAATGACGATTCCATACTTTTAAAATCCTTTTGAATTGTATACATGAACACACACACACACACACATATATATATATATATATATATATATATATATATATATATATATATATATATATATATATGTATATGCACACACAAATTAATATTCTATTTCACATAGCATACTTGTATCAATGTTTTAGTATAACTATCAGACAAACCACCTATCAAAAATATTGAGAATTCACTCCTAAAAGGTCAAGGTCATCCTTTGTCCAATTAGTGAAATTAAACTGTACGCAAAGATAAAAAGAATTACAACTTATATAAATATATATAGTCATGTCACATGTGTGTATAACAAAAGAAAAAATTGCAAACATATAGTAATTATATATAGTGTGTGGATAACAAAAGTGTATACCTAACTTATTCAGTTTGTCGAATAATCAACGCTTTATGGCATCTCTCGTCATTTATTACCATGACAAAATATTGACACTCCTTTTTTCCCACGTACTGTGTCTTAGAAAGTCAAAAATATACTCTCAACAACTTGAGCTTGATGTTCATTGTAAAAGGTTAACAAATACTTGGAGCCCAAAACATTAAATGAAGTTTGGTGTGTGCTTGAGACGTGTGAGCGTGGCATATCTATGGTTGCCTTCACAATTAATATATTTGATTTAAGTCTATTATTCCAATGGCAGTACTTGTCCTATTTCAGTTGTCATTTTGTGCAAAAGTTTCAAGAGTGTCCACCGTCGTCCTAACACAGTGACATCAAATATATGGCGGCAGATAGGGTCAGTGGACTAATAATTTCAAACGCACATCTCGAGAAGGTTTTTGGATATTCATATGGAGACTGGAATAGGGATGTATTCAGTGCATAAAAATTAAAGGGCGAGGTCGATATGGGCAGTCAGTGCCCACTCTTGAACATTGCAGAAGAAAAAGAAATGGGCTAATATCATGAACAAATAAAGATGAATCGTATGCTTTGAATTACCTGTCCAAGAAAGATAGCAGTTTGTGCAATATTTAAGAAGAAAAACGTAAAGTACCAGGTGTTAGTTTTGCATTTATTTTGGATTTTATGTTGAAAGATTAATCCCGTAGCCTGTTGGAGAATAACAGCGAAAATATTATTCCATGTAAATATAATTTGTCATGTCTTTTGTGTTTTATTACTAAAATACTAGCTTGTGATTGTCATTACCGTGCTAGAGGCAGGGGCGTATTAATTAGGGGCTGAGAAACCAGAAAATTACACTGTATATTTAAGGCAGAATTTATTTTTTAGACTCTATATATTACGTTTTAAATCCACTTAACACAGCCTAGAAGCATAGCTTAGTGGTCAAGGGGGTTTAAAACTTTTCTGAGATCAGTAGTTCAAATCTCACTAGCTACAATCTCTTTTATAGGTCACTAATCCAATTCCCACCGGCTACAAATCTACAATATCTTTTAATTTTTTTAACTTTTATCTTGTAAACTATAAAGTAGAGAGACAATAGAGCAATCTTTTTTTTTTCTTGTATTCAAGGAGTAATAAGTATATATACAAGTATATAGAGCCCTAACTATGGAAAGAATAAAAAAGAAAATCCTATAAATCTGCTGTGAATCCCTATAATTATGCTAGCTATGCATACTGCATAAGATTATGTCTACATTCATTATCTAACACTCCTCCTCAAGCTGGAGCATAAATATTGATCATGCCCAGCTTGTTACAAAGGTAATCAACTCGAATTACATTCAACGCCTTTGTGAACAAATCAGCTGGTTGCTCTCCTGTCTTCACGTAGCCAGTGGAGATCAAGTTCTCCTGAATCTTCTCACGAATAAAAATGGCAGCCAATCTCAATATGCTTAGTTCTTTCATGATACACCGGATTTGAAGCAATATGGAGGGCAGCTTGATTGTCACACCAGAGTTTTGCCGGTATTGGATGCTCCAACCCAATTTCGGTCAAAAGATGATGTATCCACATAATCTCACACGTAGACTGTGACATAGGTCTATACTCGGATTCTGCACTGGATCGAGATACAACACTTTGCTTCTTACTCCTCCATGATACCAGGTTTCCTCCAACAAAGACACAATAACCTGTAGTAGATCTTCTATCAATTTTGGATCCAGCCCAGTCAGCATCTGCAAAACACTCAATACGAGTATGATTATGATTGCTATATAATATGCCAAGTCCAGAAGCTCCTTTCAAGTAACACAAAATCTGTTCCAAAGCTGTCCAATGTTTGACCGTTGCTGCAGACATGAACTGGCTAACAACACTTACCGCAAAAGTAATATCTAGACGAGTCACGGTGAGGTAGTTTAATTTCCCAACTAACCTCCCGTATCTCTCTGGATCGTCAAAAGGATCACCATCATCTTTCATAAGATGCACATTAGGAACCATTTGGAGTACTGCAAGGTTTAGCTGCTAACTTTCCAATTTCTGCAAGCAAGTCAAGAACGTACTTTCTCTGAAAAGACTTGAGGGAAGAAATCCCGCATAGTCACTTCCTGTGATAACAATATCATCAACATATACAACAAGGAGAATAGTGCCAGCTATTGATTTCCGATAGAAGACCGAGTGATCGCACTTACTCATTTTCAGCCGAAACTCTTGAACTACCTCACTAAACTTGCCAAACCAAGCTCGTGGACTCTGCTTCAAGCCATACAAGGACTTCTTCAAATGACGGACTTTCCCGTACTCCCCCTGAGCAACAAAACTGGGTGGTTGCTACATATACACTTTCTCCTGAAGATCACCATGAAGGAACGCATTCTTCATATCCAACTGATTTAAAGGCCAATTCTCGGACGCAGCAAGAGAAATAAATAAGCGGACATAAGTGAGTTTGGCAACCTGGGAGAAGGTGTCAGAATAATCCACCCCATAAGTTTGAGCATACCCTTTAGCGATAAGTCTGGCCTTAAGTCTTGCCACAGAATCATCTGGATTAACTTTAACTGTAAAGACCCACTTGCATCCCACTGGTTTCTTTCCCTTTGGTAAATCTACCAGATCCCATGTGTGGTTATCCTTTAAAGCATGTATTTCCTCAAGCATTGCATCAGACCATCCAGGATGATTCAAAGCCTCCTCACTGTTTTGGGTACGGAGATAGTGTCTTGAGAAACAATCATAGATCTAGACGTAGAGGATAACTGGTCATAGGAAACAAAGTTAGCAACAAAATATGTTGATTTGCAAGTACGTGTACCTTTACAAAGAGCAATAGGAAGGTCAAGTTTATCTGGAGGATTAGGCAAAGGAGGATCAGATGATAAAGGAACTGGTGCGGGACATGAATCATTTGTCTCTCATCTCCGTGAATAAACTTGAACAATTGGAGGTCTTGCTAACACAGTTGGGGCAGGTACTGAAGGCACAGTAGTCGATTCATGCTCAACAACAGAACTGGGAGATGGAAGAGTATCTTCTGATTGTTCTCTCAAAGTACGGGTAACCTGATATACTATCCACTCGTCTTCCTCCCCCTGGCTTGTAGAAATGGGAGGTGCATAGAAGAATGGTGTAGTCTCTAAAAATACCACATCAGTCGACACTAAATATTTGCCAAGCTCAGTAGAATAACAATGATACCCCTTCTGAAGGCGAGAATAGCACAAGAAAACACACTTCAATGCCTTGGGATCCAACTTGGTAAGAGATGGTCGAACATCTCGAACATAACATGTGCTTCCAAACACCTTAGGTTCCACCGGAAATAATGACTTGTTCGGAAAAAGAACACTATAAGGCACATTACCACCGAGCACGATAGATGGCATCCAATTAATCAGAAAACAAGCCATAGAAACCGCATCAGCCTAGAACTGTTTAGGCACCTTCATTTGGAACAAAAGTGCTCGAGCTATCTCAAGTAGATGCCTATTCTTCCTCTAAGAAACTCCATTTTGAGAGGGTGTATCAACACATGAAGACTGATGTAACATACCATGTTGTCTCATGTAGGACTGAAATAACTCTGACATGTATTCTTTAGCGTTATCACTCCTTAGAGTACGTACCGAAGCACTGAATTGAGTTTTGACTTCAGCACAAAAGGCAGAAAAGTGAGTAAACACTTCAGAGCGGCTCTTCATAAAGTAAATCCAAGTCATTCGAGACAAAATACTTATTCCCAGTTTTAGAAACAATCAGACATGGTCCCCAAACATCAGAATAGACTAAATCAAAAACTGACTCAGCTCGCTTATTAACCCTTAGACTTAACGAGATGCGATAGTGTTTTGCAAATCGACATGACTCACAATCCAATGACGAAATATTCTGAAACTGAGGACAAAGCTTCTTCAACAAAGGTAGATAGGGATGTCCCAACCGACAATGTAATTCAAAAGGAGACACAACACTGGAGCATGCAATAGGCCGTTGCTCCCATTCATCAAGAATATAGATATCAGCAGATAAATACCCTTTACCAATTACCTGCTTCTTTGTAAGAACTAAAAACAAACAATGATCGGGAAGGAACACAACACAACAATTAAGGTCTTTGGTGATTTTA
This sequence comes from Nicotiana attenuata, assembly GCF_001879085.1. NCBI lineage: Eukaryota > Viridiplantae > Streptophyta > Magnoliopsida > Solanales > Solanaceae > Nicotiana > Nicotiana attenuata. The sequence goes on from NW_017671746.1 coordinate 75,450, forward strand.
CTAACAGAAATCAAATTGAAGGCCAAGTTTGGTAGACATAATACAGATGACAGGGTAATAGAGGAAGTTGGTTCAACATTTCAGATCCAACACTACTACAAGTTGACCCATCAGCTATAGTAACCGGAGAGGGTGCTTTGTGTGATCGAAAGCTAGAAAAATATTTGGATTACCTATCATGTGATTTGTGGCACCTTAATCAATCACCCATTTATTTTAAGAGGTGAAAAGACATATTTTATCTGACCCAGCAAAAGCAACTGAAGAAGATTCTTTAATTGATCTGTGATATTGAAGGAATTTCATGAACTCATCCGAAACCAAAATTGTTGGACCACGAGCTGCAGCATTATTTCCTCCTTATTTACTATCGGTAGCCATTTTTTTTACACTAATAAAATTCTCGAAGTATCAAAACAGATGTTAGAGAACCCAATAAAAGTTCTATGTGAAGAAATACCAATTGAGCATAATTCTTGACAGATGAACTAGCAAAATTCCTCAACTATTAAATATACCCCTGAAGTAGCACCAATAAAAATATCTCAAACCAAGTCCGAGGTCCCAAATGTGATTAGTAAATATCCAAACAAAATCAGTAAGCAATATGAGTTTTAAGAAGTCCGACCGAATGCAACTTCATGCAAATCTGATACTGACCGAGTTGGAGACAAATATTTTCAGTGTTTCAAGCACCAAAGAAACCAAATCAGAGTTTAAACCAACTATCTCAAGATAATGATCAATTTCAGACAACCAGAAATTAAGCAAAGGATGACCCCCAAATAAATAATACCAATACCAACCGGTTAAACCAAGAAAGTAATAGCTATCCCCACAAATAATAAAATAGCCCAACTCCCAAACAAGAGTCCAACACCCACAGAAGCAAAAGAAATCAGATCTGAGATACTCACAAAGTAAAATAGAACTATGAAACCTGAAACAACCCAAGAAGCGAACCAAACAGGTTGTGAATCGAAGATCTTCTTCCAGCAAGTTCGGCTAACTAGACAAGTAACAGAAGCCGTCGGAAAAGAGAAGACGAGGATGGAGAACAAAACAGAAACAAAAAGCTGACAGTGCATGCACCTTCACACACCGGCGCATGATGAACAGACGGAGCTACAGGTGGCACGTGGCATCCACTTTCTTCACTCCCAGTCGCCGGAGATGATTGGTCAAACGATCGAGCCAATAGGCTCTAATACCATGTAAACTGTAAAGTACAGAGACAATAGAGCAATCTCTATTTTCTTGTATTCAAGAAGTAACAAGTATATATACAAGTACATAGAGCCCTAACTATGGAAAGAATAAAAAAGAAAATCCTGTAAATCTGCTGTGAATCCCTATAATTATGCTAGCTATGTATACTGCATAAGATTATGTCTACATTCATTATCTAACATTTCCTTTTTGAACCCCTTAGGAAAAAAGATTTGCCATTCGGGCTTTATTGATTTCTTTTGAGACCAACATAGGGTTTTTTCAAATTAGTACTCGATTATACCTATACATGTATACTTTACTTTTATTCATTATTTGAATTTAACCGAAAAATTTCTAGTATTTAGATTTCCTTCTAAATATAGAGTAATTAGATTTATTAGGGAATTTTTGATACTGTTATTTTGTTATGGATTGGGGAAAACTTGGTTAAACGAGTTGTAGATCTTTTAATGTATCTGTGTGTAATGACCCGATCGGTAGTTTTGAGCTCCAGCGCGTCGTTCGGCAGTTTGAGGCCATGCGCAGCTTCACTTCAGGTATTATGACTTGTACATGTGGCCGAAATTGTATTTCGGGAAGCTTGGAATTGATTTGAAAAGAGAATCTCATTTCGGAAACCTTAAGTTGGAAGAATTGACTAAGATTGGATTTTTGAGTAAACGACCTCAAAATCAGGATATGAAGGTTCCAGCAAGTTCGTATGATGATTTTGGACTCGGGCGTATGTCCGAATCGGGTTTTGGATGAACCGAGAGCGTTTCGGCGCATATTGTGTAAGTTAGCACTTTGGAAGATTTTCGTAAGTTTGGGTTGAAGTGCATTTCAATGTTGTCGATGTCCGTTTGGGATTCCGAGTCTGGGAATAGCTCTGTATGGTGATTCTGGTATTGGGAGTGCGATCGGAAGTGGATTTGGAGGTCCGTAGCTCATTTTGGAGTCATTTGGCGAAAGTTAGATATTTGGAGGTTTTTGAGAAGTTTGACCGGAAGTGGACTTTTTTGATATCGGGGTCGGATTTCGATTCCGGAAGTTGGAATAGGTCCGTAATGTTGAATATGACTTGTGTGCAAAATTTGAGGTCAATCGGACGTGATTTGATAGGTTTCGGCATCAAATGTTGAAGTTTGAAGTTCTAAAGTTCACTAAGCTTGGATTGGAGGGCGATTCATGGTTTAAGCGTTGTTTGATGTAATTTGACCTTTGAGGCCTCGAGCAGGTCTGCATTATGTTTTGGGATTGGTTGGTATGATTGGACGGGGGTCTCGGGGGCCTCGGGTGGATTCCGGGTGGTTAACGGATCAATTTTGGAATTTGAAGAAGAAGCACAACTGCTGCCTTCTGGTGTAACCGCACCTGCGAGGCCTGGGCAGCAGGTGCGGAGCCGTAGAAGCGGCCATGGGGGCGCAGAAGCGGCGTTGGACTAGAAGTGAAGAGACCGCAGATGCTGTCATATAGCAGCAGAAGCGGGACCGCTCCGGCGGTAGGTGAGGCACAGAAGCGGAACGGGGCAGCCTGGTGAATGACCGCAGATGCGATAGTGGGGCCGCACCTACGGAACCACAGAAGAGGTCAAGTGACCGCAGGTGCGGAAATGCTGGAGGCAGTGTGTTCTTTAAAATCGGAAAATTGGCCATTTTTCTCCCATTTTCATTTGGTGTGGGCGATTTAATTTGGAGAGCTTCAAGGAGAGATGTTCTTCAAGTATCACAAGGTAAGTTGTTCCCACTCATTACAAGTTAAATACATGATTTAGATACAGATTAAAGTATGGAAATTTGTAGAAATTTTGAGGTTTGAGGAAAAACCTAGAAAATTGGTATCTTTGGATTTTGACCACGATTTTGGGCATGAAATTGAGAGAAACTTTTATATTTGAGTACGTGAGGTTGTGGGCAAACTTTATCTTCGAAAAATTTCGAAATCCGGGCACGTAGGCCTGAGGGTGATTTTGTCCACTTTTCGATCGGGGTTTGAAATTTTTATAAATTGGATTATTATGAGTAATTGAACATATATTAATGGGCTTACGTAATAGTTGGCTAGTTTTGGAGCGTTGTGCGTCGATTTGAGTTTTCGGAAGGGCGCGGAATGCCGGTTATGGATCTTCGGAGCAAGGTGAGTCACCTTTCTAACCTTGTAAGAGGGAATTGTCCCCATAGGTGAATTAATTGGATATGTGCTTCTATTTGTGGGGGGGCAACGCACGCACAAGGTGACGAGAGTCCATGTGTAGCTACTATTATGTTTAAGTCCGGATAGTCTAGGACCCAAAAGCATGCTTTACTTGCAATATTTGATATCCCGTTGTCAATTTAAAAATGCTTAAAACATATCGAATGTGTAAATGAATTCCTAAAAGACTAGTCATCGTTTCCTTGATTTTTAAAAGAGAAATTGCCTTTTCTTGGATAATTGCTCGTTGATGAATTCTTGATTGACTGTTTAAATGTATTTATGTATTATGGAACGGGCCGAACGCCTCGGTAGATTAAATAGATGCATCTATGGTTCGCACCATTCGACCCTCCGGCAGTGCACAATTTAAATATTGTTGGATCGGGCCGTACGTCCTCGGCATGATTTGCGCATGCTTGTATTGCTTGACTTGCAATCTAATAGTGATGATATTGCTTCCCTGACTTGAGGTAAATGTATAAATGATGAAAATGAATTTGGAAGTTCCTATTAATAAATGAATTGTTCACCTGCTTCATGTTATTAAGTTACAGTTGTTTTTATATAAATCCTCGATTTGCTTTATTATTGGTATATTATTTATTGGACCACTAGTAAGTGTCGAAGTCGACCTCTCGTCTTCAGTTCTTCGAGATTAGACGAGATACTTACTGAGTACACATTTTTTTTGTACTCATGCTACCCTTGCTGTGCATTTTTGTTGCACAGGCACATGTATCTATAGTGGCCTAGTGGGCGTAACAGCGTGGTTGATACGGAGACTTAGGTGAGCTGCACTTCTCGAGACGACCCGCAACCAGCAGAGTCTCTTTCAGATTACTGTATTTACTTTCTGTACAATTTGTATTTTGGACGGTTGTTGTATTACATTGTTTCCTAGAAATAGCTCATGTATTTGTGACACCGGGTTCTGGGATGATTATGGGATTATTCAATATTAAGTTTGTTAAAGACATAATTTTTATTTCTGTGGATTTCATTATTTAATATTTAATGTATAAAAGAAATGATTTCAACAAATACTAAATGGAAATTTAATTAACTTCTTGGTGCTGGCTTTCCTGACAGTGGTGTCCGGCACCAGCATGACCTTTAGTGGATGTTGGGTTGTGACAACATGGTATCAGAGCACTAGTTTCCCTTAGGTCTCACGAGTCATGATAAAGTCTATTAGAGTCTTGCGGATCAGTACGGAGACGTCTGTACTTATCTTCGAGAGGCTATAGGGCTGTTAGGAGCATTTCCATTCTTGATTCCTCATCGTGCGATTTGGTTCCCTTTGAGGCTTATGCCTTCATTTCCTTTCCATTCAATCTTATGCGACGCGAAGCGCTGGTCATGAATCGACGAGTGAGTAATTGTAATGGTACTACGAATGTGGTGCGGGATATTTCTCCCTGCGTGGTTGATTGAGCTATTGTCGTCACCTTGTGGAAGGATATTCTGTCGTTTCAGCTCAGTAGCCGTACTTTTAAGAGCTTCGAGGTTATGCACAGGTTGTTATGATGCTTATGAACGGTTATTGCGCAGTATTGATGAGAGGGTGGGATGCTTGCCTATGTGTCGGGGCAGTGAATGACTTGAGAGGAAGTTTACTAAGTGTATGATTCAGAGATCCAGTATCTTACTTCCGACGGAGGAAAGGCAATCAAACTATGAATGATCAGGTTTGGGTTGATATAGCAACGAGCCTTGGTGTTTTCAAGTATGGTGGAATTTTTATCTGCAACGTTGTGTCGTCGTCCTCGAGTGAATGTGTAAAGTTTGACGGTGTTATGATCTTCTACAAATCTCCTGTGGGGCAGAATATTGTGAGATAGTAACGAAGAAGCAGTTGTCAGAGATCGCGGGGTGCGGCGGTACAGGATTGAATCGATGTTCCTAATGTCGACGGCTCGAGAAAAGATGATCTTCGGAAAGGTTTAAAGTTAGTAGCGGTATATTGGTTCAAGTGCTACTGAGATGGATTTTGATCTAAGGCATCAACTGAGCAGCAAAGGATGAGGAGGAACATATGGGAAGTGTCATGCGGTAGTTAAACTTCTAGAAGGCCATATGTAAGAAGCGGAAGTCGAGTAGTTGCCTAAAGAAGTGAGTTTGCCCAAAGTGGGAGAGTGGAAGAGTAGCGTATGGGATCAGTGGCAGGACAACTATACACCCGAAGAAAAAGTCTAGAGTGAATTGAGATTCAAGGTGAACAGTGACTGGGTTTACGGACTTGACTTGAAAAATCGGCTATTATACGGCGGGAGATTTGATACGACAGGAATGTGTTGCTTGATATGAAGAAGGATACAACATGACTTTGAATTGGAAGATATTGTCGCACATTTAGTTGATGTCCATAAGAAGTGAACGGACTAGTACAATTGGTGATTGAGTACGGACTCACGATGGGTTATAGATGTCATAGTGATTGTACCCCGTGCAACGTCGTTGGGGGATGTCGGCATGTAATTTCCACAGGTGGGTTTCGTTCTGTGAGTAGATCAACGGTCGCGTGGTTGGCGAAGCTTCTGCGAAGAATTCTACCAGTTATATGGTAAGGAGATCGGTCATGTGAATGTGGTTAATGATTCAGAGTATTCATAAAGGGTTTTACAGAAGGATTTCAAGGAATTTGGCGGGTTGGTTGTGCAAGATCATGTCAACGATGAAGAAAGAACCTTGTTAGGTTCCAGAGTCGTGTAAAAGTGGCTTCGAGCTAAGTGGGAGAGTCCCATCGCTTGCGATTAGATTGCATGGTTATTCACTTGTCAGGTTTGGGTTATCGGCGTATTGGTGAGTTATTGCAGCTAAGGGAAAAGGACATAAGTGGTAATATGAGCAAAGGAATTAATAAAGGTGTGCTATAGTTGGCCTTATTGACTCATATTTAGGCTTTGGGAAGACTCAGGATTTGTGTTTCGTACGAAGGTGGGTTACAAGGAAGTAATTCAATCGAGTGCACCATGGAGATGGGTATTCATGTGCCAGTGGAGCCTTGGAGTTGTTTATATTCGGGACCAAGCCAAAGTGGGTGACTCTCAACAATAGTCCTAGTGGATTCAAAGGTTAAAAATGCGGTGCCTAAGGATTCAAGCCCGCAGTATGATTAAGGATCGAGCTTTTGTAGCGGATTATGATAAGAGGCTCGGGATGTTCTATGATATTTTTAGCTGGCAGTGTAGCATTTGGAGGAAAGAGAGAAGATGACTTTGGATTCGTAGAGGAATTATTAGAATGGGTGTATCAGTTGAAGATGCAAATGTGCGTGCAAGGAGGGTATGAAACGGTTCATGGGTGTGGAGACAATGTGGTCTCGTAGAATGGGGTCACTCCAGCTGAGTGAGGATTTAAATTGGTGATGTGGGGAAAGGAACTATTATTATTTCTAAGGTAAGTTAAGGATGAATTAGAGGAAGTTAGATTGGTTAGCCATGGTTGGATTGGCTTAATAAAGACGGACCAGTTCCTTCAGCGTGATTAAGTTATGCATGTGATTTGGGCGGTACGTGCGAGGTTTGATGGCCGTGTTAATTGATCCTATTTGGAAGTATTCAAGTATTATCTCTTGGTGTGTGCAGGCGGATGCCGGAAGGGTTATGGTGGTTCAGACCACTACTTGAGGATTTGAATGTTTTACGGTTATGAGAAGTTACTCGCGCGTTGCTATGGTTCTCTTGGAATGGGTCAAGTAAAAGGTTTCTGTATGGCGAAGTGTGTACTCTATTAGTGGTTCAGGAGTGATGGTGAAATTCTTATACTGTCGCATATTGGCATGTTAGGTGTAGTGAGCGGTATGAACATTTGGAAGTGAAGAACCGAGGTTGCGGTTCGGTGTTGGCAAGGATGTCACGAGCTCGGATGAGCAGAAAGGGATTTGAATGTTTAGAGTAAGCTGGTATTATCTTCAGCGTCACCTGAGGTTGGTGTTTTGTGAAAGAGGCTTTGCAACCTGGTTATGGATTCTTGATTTACTTTATAGCGTTAGTGCGACCGGTGGTATGGATGTGCGTACTGGTTATTTAGTGCGGAAGGTCGTGGGAGCGTGTCTCCCGGGGAGATTGTATAAGTGTGATATGTAGTCGCTTGATTGATCGAAATTTTAAACCAAGTATGAAGATTGTGGTAATATCGCTAATTTGAGAATTTATGCCTGATGGGCACTCAGTTCATTGGGTTGTGGACTGTTTTGGTTTACTTCGGTTAAGACGGTTGTTCTTGTGAGTTATAGGAAAAAAAAGGGTATTTATGGACCCTTGAAAGGTTATTTGCCTAGTACGGTGCGATTTGAATCGGCTTGAGGTCTATGGATGGATTTAAATATGAATATGGACTCTACATCAGGCCAAATGTGTTCATTTTAGCATAGCGCTCGGGGTATTCGAACGTGGGATGTTGTTTTGTCGTCAACTATTTCATGTAATGCTATATTGCGCCATGTGAGTTGTGAAACGGCTTGATAAATTCTTATGTATTGAGGTACTGCATAGCGATGGTGTTATGTAAGCAGGATGGCTCGTATGATTCAGATTATATATAACACCTCAGTTGTGCTTGAGTTTTGTAGCTTATGGCGCTGTCTGTCTTCCCAGGGATGGTATTATGCACTTAGCGTGCTTGTGACCGATATTCGGTATTTTATAGTAGTGAGCAATTTAGCTCGGTGTGTATCTCCTTATGTGAGTTGTATGTTGTTTGGATCGGGTTGCACGCCGCAACAGTGTGATGTTGAGTTCAGTCCCCTATATTCTAATTTTTGTGTGTTTTGTTTTCTATTTCCGAGGAAAGTTCATATTAGTTGCGTGAGTTGAATAGTCCCTCCCAGAGTTCGAATTCCTTATGCATCATATTCAAGTTTGTGGCCTATCGGCACATTTTGGCATCATATGAGACTTTTGGTCATGTCTGGGGTGGCTTATTGCACGAGCAGCTTATACTGGGTAAGACGAGATTGTTGGACCTAAGATCAGTGCGATCAGATTATATGAAGTATATTAAAGAGCAAATACCCTTATTTGGTTCAGAATGAGGTAATGATTCTTGTCAGGAGTATAGACTCAACGGTTTGTCGGCTCGGCAGTTGATTATGAATTCTTTACGTCTCTTCCGTCGTTGCGGTATTGTAAGAGTTGGAACAAATTATATATATCATGAGGTGCATTGGGAGCATCCGATTCGTGGAATTTCAGCTATTGTTATCAGAGAATGCTATTATGTTCATGTGAATTATGCAACGCATAGTGTGGACTCAGCAAGAGTATGCAACCATGCATCGGTGCATTGTGTGGTGATCGATACGGTGTTCGTAGGTTGGCAGCGGGCCTGGCAGAGAATTTTCGGGTGTTGAAATTTGTGTTCTAAGCTTATTGCTTGAATAAAAGAGACTATCTTCAGATTTGATCGAGTTAATGTGCTCAACTGAGCTGTGGTAGCACGGGTAGGTGCTCAAGGTGTTAAACAGTGATTTCAGACAACTCCGGTGCAGTTCTCAGCACATTCGAGGACGAACGTATGTTTAAGTGGGAGAGAATGTAACGACCCGACCGGTCGTTTTGAGCTCCAGTGCATCGCTCAGCAGTTTGAGGCCATGAGCAGCTTCACTTCAGGTATTATGACTTGTACGCGTGGCCGGAATTGAATTTCGGGAAGCTTGGAATTGATTTGAAAAGAAAATTCTCATTTCGGAAACCTTACGTTGGAAGAATTGACTAAGATTGGATTTTTGAGTAACGACCACGGAATCAGGATTTGAAGGTTCCAGCAGGTTCGTATGATGATTTTGGACTCGGGCGTATGTCCGGATCGGGTTTTGGATGACCCGAGAGCGTTTTGGCGCCTATTGTGTAAGTTAGCACTTTGGAAGAATTTCGTAAGTTTGGGTTGAAGTGCATTTCAATGTTGTTGATATCCGTTTGGGATTCCAAGTCTGGAAATAGCTCCATATGGTGATTCTGGTATTGGGAGCGCGATCGGAAGTGGATTTGGAGGTCCGTAACTCATTTTGGAGTCATTTGGCGAAAGTTAGAAATTTGGAGGTTTTTGAGAAGTTTGACCGGAAGTGGACTTTTTTGATATCGGAGTCGGATTCTGATTCCGAAAGTTGGAGTAGGTCCGTAATATCGAATATGACTTGTGAGCAAAATTTGAGGTCAATCGGACGTGATTTGGTAGGTTTCGGCATCAAATATTGAAGTTTGAAGTTCTAAAGTTCATTAAGCTTGGATTGGAGGGCGATTCATGGTTTAGGCGTTGTTTGATGTGATTTGAGGCCTCGAGCAGGTCCGTATTATGTTTTGGGATTGGTTGGTATGATTGGACGGGGGTCTCGGGGGCCTCGGGTGGATTCCGGTTGTAAACGGATCAATTTTGGAATTTGAAGAAGAAGCACAACTGCTGCCTTCTGGTGTAACCGCACCTGCGAGGCCTGGGCCGCAGGTGCGGAGCCGCAGAAGCGGCCATGGGGCGCAGAAGCGGCGTTGGACTAGAAGTGAAGAGACCGGAGATGCGGTCATATAGCCGCAGAAGCGGGACCACTCCTGCGGTAGGTGAGGCGTAGAAGCGGAAAGGGGCAGCCTGGTGAAGGACCACAGATGCGGTAGTGGGGCTGCGCCTGCGGAACCGCAGAAGCGGTCAAGTGACCGCAGGTGCAGAAATGCTGGAGGCACTGTGTTCTTTCAAATCGGGAAATTGGCCATTTTTCTCCCATTTGCATTTGGTGTGGGCGATTTTGGAGAGTTTCAAGGAGAGATGTTCTTCAAGTATCACAAGGTAAGTTGTTCCCACTCATTACAAGTTAAATACATGATTTATATACGGATTAAAGTATGGAAATTTGCAGAAATTTTGGGGTTTGAGGAAGAACCTAGAAAATTGGTATCTATGGATTTTGAGCACAGTTTTGGGCATGAAATTGAGAGAAAATTTTATATTTGAGTACGTGAGGTTGTGGGCAAACTTTATCTTCGAAATTTTTTGAAATCCGGGCACGTGGGCCCGAGGGTGATTTTGTCCACTTTCCGATCGGGGTTTGAAATTGTTATAAATTGGATTATTATGAGTAACTGAACATATATTAATGGGCTTACGTAATTATTGGCTAGTTTTGGAGCGTTGTGCGTTGATTTGAGTCTTCGGGAGGGCGCGGAATGCCGGTTATGGAACTTCGGAGCGAGGTGAGTCTCCTTTCTAACCTTGTAAGAGGGAATTGTCCCCATAGGTGAATTAATTGGATATGTGCTTCTATCTGTGGGGGGCTGTGTACGCACGAGGTGACGAGAGCCCGTGCGTAGCTACTATTATGTTTAAGTCCGGGTAGTCTAGGACCCAAAAGCATGCTTTACTTGCAATATTTGATATTCCGTTGTCAATTTAAAAATGCTTAAAACATATCGAATGCGTAAATGAATTCCTAAAATCGTTTCCTTGATTTTTAAAAGAGAAATTGCCTTTTCTTGCATAATTGCTCCTTGATGAATTCTTGATTGACTGTTTGAATGTATTTATGTATTGTGGAATGGGCCGAACGCCTCGGTAGATTAAATAGATGCATCTATGGTTCGCGCCATTCGACCCACTGGCAGTGTATAGTTTAAATATTGTTGGATCGGACGGTACGTCCTCGGCATGATTTGCACATGCTTGTATTGCTTGACTTGCAATCTAATAATGATGATATTGCTTCCCTGACTTGAGGTAAATGTATAAATGATGAAAATAAAACTGGAAGTTCCTATTAATAAAAGAATTGTTCACCTGCTTCATGCTATTAAGTTACAGCCGTTTTTGTATAAATCCTCGATTTGCTATATTATTGGTATATTATTTATTGGACCACTAGTAAGTGTCGAAGTCGACCTCTTGTCTCTACTTCTTCGAGATTAGACGGGATACTTACTGAGTACACGTTATTTTCGTACTCATACTACACTTGCTTTGCATTTTTGTTGCACATGCACATGTATCTCTAGTGGCCTAGTGGGCGTAGTAGCATGGTTGATACAGAGACTTAGGTAAGCTGCACTTCTCGAGACGACCCGCAGCCAGCAGAGTCTCTTTCAGATTACTGTATTTACTTTCTGTCCAATTTGTATTCCGGACGGTTGTTGTATTACATTGTTTCCTAGAAATAGCTCATGCACTTGTGACACTGGGTTCTGGGATGATTATTGGATTATTCAATATTAAGTTTGTTAAAGACATCATTTTTATTTCTGTGAATTTTATTATTTATTGTTTAATGTATAAAATAAATGATTTCAACAAATACTAAATGGGAATCTAATTAACTTCTTGGTGCTGCCTTGCCTAACAGTGGTGTCCGGCGCCATCATGACCCTTAGTGAATTTTGGGTGGTGACACTGTGTATACACAGGATAGATTTTTTATAGGTTTAGCATGAGAGGCTTGAAATCGTTATATCAGAATTTTGTTATACTAGCTTTATCGTCAAAAATGGCGCACCTACATTTTTATATTTTATTGAATGCCAAGTGTTTTTGAATTGTCCACCTAAACGATAAAATGATACGGAACTCACGAATTTAGCTACACCACAGTTCTTTGATGGAACTCAACTTGATTGACTTGAATAAACTAAAAGCTTCATTTTTTATTGAAGAACTTGGAATATTTTAACTGTAGGTAAAATGGAGGTATACTATTACGATNTTTGATGGTCTTGGTATGTTTGGACTCGTGGGAGGATGAGGATTCTTGTGATGTGATTTTTAGTCGAATTCCGAGACGTGTGCCCAGGGTCGGGTTTGGACAATTTCAGAATTTTTGAGTTAATTTGATAATTTTCGTATGGGTTTCATTCCTTTAGCGTATATTGATGGTTATATAATGATTTTGGTTAGATTCGGTGAATTTGGAGACAAATTGAGAGGCAAGGGCATCACGGGCTAGAGTTTGGCTTGGCTTGAGGTAAGTAACGCTTCCAAACTTGGTTCTGAGGGTTCGATACCTCGAACTATGTGTTCTATGATTGCTGTTGAGGTGATGCAAATGCCAAGTGACGGGCGTGTGGGCGTGCACCGTGAGAAATGCGGCCTGGATCATTCCAGGGCACCGCTTAGTGACTCTTTCTTGTTGATATCTGTGTTTCTATCATGTGACTAAGTAAATGTGCTGTGAAAACATGGTAGATATCCTGTTAGGGCTTCACACCGATACTGTTGAGACCCGAGAGGTCGTTTCTTGCTGTCATATCATTATCTTCATTGATATTCTGTACTCAGTCCTGTTCATGCATTATATATCATGCCTCAGTCTCGATTATTGTTATTTGGCACATCATATCTGTTGATACCCAATTTTTCCCCATATACTTTTAATACATAGTACATGTGCATTTATAAACATGCGTAAGTTTTTTATAATAATTTTTCTATAGTTTTAAGAGCTCCAAAAACCAATTTATTTCTTCTCTTTTATTCATAAAATATACAGTAATTATTCTTCAAATTATTTTTTGTGGTGATTTAGTTATCTAAATTCTTTATTGATGGCAGCATAGTGTTTAAACATTGTCAGTGCATTTTTATAATTATATTTACATTTTTTTAGGCTAAATTGCACATCTTTGCAATAATAGCCCTACTAATGCATAATTACACTGTTGATGCACACAATGATCTTTTATATTTTTAAATGTTAAATAACTATTTAAAATCATTTTTAGTACACAAAACTATTTTTTCAGAAATCATTCATTATTTCTTATAAATTATATAGTATTAAAATGGCTATTTAAAATATGGCATAATTTTATTTCAATTTTAGCCCCAATCCAACCCCAACCCAACCCAATTACCAGCCCAATACTCAGTTAAATTACCCAGCCCACACCCCAAATACCCGATCCGGTCCCCCACACCCTTTAATCCCGGCCGTTGATCATAAAGATCAACGACCACCATCAACCCTTCCTAAAATAAACCCAAAAGACCCCCAAACCCTATCATTTTCTATACACCCGCCGCCCTGAAAACCCCTCTGCTCTCAAACGCTCTCAACCTAACCCTAGTCCAATCTCACTGACCTTCATCTATGGCTATCTCCGGTGACCTCTCATGACCCCCCAGGCCTCTAATGGTCTCTCTCATGTCATTCTTGCCATCTCTAAGGCCCTCAAGGGACCAGGGCTATGTCGACTTGCATCTAGGGTTCATCTCTCGCCTATTCCAGGCCATTCCGGTGTGATTTTGAGTGAGATCGTCCTATATTAGCTACGATCTATGGTTTTCTAAACATGTTTCTTCATCTCTGTATGGTTCTCTTCGAAACCCTAATTTCTTTTCTAAAACCTCCTAGATCTGTACAGATCAAAGGTGATTGGAGTTTGTTTCATGTGAGTTTTACAACAGCCCTGAGATTCTTTATAAGAATCGTATGATTTCAAGTGATTTTTTCATCTTTTCCTAAAACTAGGGTTTCCGGAATTTCTTTTTAAAAATCGTTTAATGATTTTTTGTGTTTAATCTCCTGCTCCTCATATATTTTGACTAATTTTATGAGTCTGCTACAACCTTAACTCGCTTGTACCAAAAGCCCTGATTTTTGGGGTTCTTCGTTTGGTTTCTGAGTATTAGTACATCTGATTGTGTTCTTGCCTTGGGGTTCTTGTGATTTCTCGTGACTTTCTTGCCCTAATATGCTTCTACTGAATTTCTTAGTTTTACCTTTCACTGATTCTATGTGCTTGTGTTCGTCTTGACTATTCATGTTAAGACTGGTATACTTCTCTTTGAATCAGTGTCGTTTAACTATGTGTTTTGTTAAAGCTATGTGAAATCCTGACTATTCATGTTCTACCTTATTTTATATGCTAAGCATGCTGACTCTTTCATGACTTTCTGAACCCTCGATTACTCTGAATCCCTTATTTCTTGGTTTAATTTGAACCCTTTCCATTTAACTCTTGATTTTTACCTCTCTATTCGATTTGACCGAGTTGCTTGCCTTAATTGCTTTTCCCTGCCTTGTATGTATTCCGCTGATTATTACTGATTTGTTTCCTTAATTAGACTGTTGTGCATTTACCCCTAATTACCTTTTTTCTATACCTAAAACTTTACTTGATTCTTTTCCTTAAATACCTAGCATGCTGTCCCGTTGATTTGATTGTCTCTTGATTAAGGGAATATCTTGCTGATTTACATGTGACTTCCCTGATTTACTACTTAATTGATCTCTTACCTTATGTGTCAAGATTTTGATTACTATATAAACCTCCTCTTCTTTTTAGTTCGAAAGAAAAAAGACACACACGAACACTAGTTCAAAAATTCTCTCTTATACTTAAAGCTTTCTGCTCTTTTTTTGTCACTTGCTACTTCCATTGAACTAGCCGGCTGTAAGCCAAGGCTAGTTATTGCACTACACTGCTCTATACTTTTTGTCTGCTCTCCTTAACTGGTATGTCTCTAATTAAGTTTTTGAGAACCAAACCCTATGTGTTTTATCCCTGCACTAGTTCATCAATTGTGACTTCAACTTGTATTCCTGTTTATTTCTTTGCTCAGCATGTCTAAAACTTTGTCCTGTTCAATGCATGTTTTACACTCTGCACTCCTTCCTGTTTACTTCTTCACTTGGCATGTCTAAACTATATGTTTAATCCTATTCAAGATAGGCCAACTGTTNGTTCTCTGTCTCCTGCAGCTAGTATCTACAAAATTGCAACTGCATTTCCCGAATTAAAATGCAGTTGAGCTTGATCTACTCTCAAGAACTTGAGCTTGATGTTCACATTGTAAAAGGTTAATAAATACTTGGAGCCCAAAACCTTAAATGAAGTTTGGTGTGTGCTTGAGACGTGTGAGCATGGCATATCTATGGTTGCCTTCACAATTAATATATTTGATTTAAGTCTATTATTCCAATGGCAGTACGTGTCCTATTTCATGTTGTCATTTTGTGCAAAAGTTTCAAGAGCGTCCACCGTCGCGCGTCCTAACACAGTGACATCAAATATATGGCGGCAGATAGGGTCAGTGGACTAATAATTACAAACGCACATCTCGAAAAGGTTTTTGGATATTCATACGAGACTGCTGAATTGGGATGTATTCAGTGCATAAAATTTGACAAGGTCGATATGGGCAGTCAGTGCCTCAGACCTCCTGAACATTGCAGAGAAAAAGAAATGGGCTAATATCATGAACAAATAAAGATGAATCGTATGCTTTGAATCACCTGTCCAAGAAACGATAGCAGTTTGTGTAAATATTTAAAG